>NC_092054.1:40676664-40946188 GCF_003086295.3 Arachis hypogaea | reverse complement strand
TGGTTACCAAATCATCCCAGTTGTTGATGCTGTCCCTTGGAAAAGATTCCAACCATTGAGTGGCCTTATCCCTGAGAGAAAATGGGAATAGCATCAGCTTGTAACTGTCAGGAGGCACACCATTAGTTTTGACAGTGTTGCATATCCTCAAGAAAGTGGATAAGTGTTGGTGTGGGTCTTCAAGTGGTCCTCCACCAAAAGAGCAATTGTTCTGAACCAAAGTGATGAGTTGTGGCTTGAGTTCAAAATTGTTAGCATTGACATTTGGGGCCAAGATGCTGCTCCCACAATGTCTAGGATTTGCAAAGGTATAGGAAGCCAAAACTCTCCTCTGGGGTGGGTTGTCATTGTTGTTGTCTGCTCCACCTGGTGGATTGGTTGAATGTTCCTCCATCTCTTGGAATTCTTCGTCTGATTCCTCTTCTCCAACAATATTTTTCCCTCTTTCAGCTCTTCTTAACCTCCTGAGAGTTCTTTCGTCTTGTTCATGAAAATTGGGTATGGTTCTTCTTGTACCTGACATACAAGCAGAGCATGAGAAATGCACAAAACCAGTGACACTTCAATCTACTGCTAGATTGAAGTGTTAGTTAGTTTAAGCAAAAAATCAAACAGTTAGTGGGTTAATCAAAATTAAAGAAAAAGTGCTTGATCTAGATTACCACCTCACTTAATCATTGTCAATCTAATCAATCCCCGGCAACGGCGCCAAAAACTTGATGAGTATTTTGGTGAAAAATAAATTTCTCCCAAAATACACAAATCTAACCGGCAAGTGTACCGGGTCGTATCAAGTAATAAAAACTCACGGGAGTGAGGTCGATCCCACAAGGATTGAAGGATTGAGCAATTTTAGCTTAGTGGTTAATTTAGTCAAGCGAATCAAGATTTGGTTGAGTGTTTTGTGATTTGCAGAAATTAAATTGCATGGAAGTAAAGAGAACAGGGAATTAAAGTGCTGAATCTTAAAGAACAAGAAATTAAATAGCAGAAACTTAGAATGCAAGAAATGTAAATTGCGGAATCTTAAAGTGCAAGAAATGTAAACGGCTGGAATTGTAAAGGGAATTGGGGATTGGATTTGCAGAATTTAAACAAGGAAAAGTAAATTGCATCAAGCAGAGAAGTAGAAGAGGAGTGGGATCAAATTGGATCTCAGAGCAGAAAAGTAAATGAACATGGAAAACAGTAACAGAGAATGTAAAATTGGGAAATTAGATCTCAGGACCCAGAGACTAGAAAACCAAGTCTAGATCTCAATGCCTTCCTAGATCCAACAAGAAATTGTAATTGAAATTCAAAGAAAGTGGATGAAGAGCAATTAACAGAAATTGAAATTCAATCAAGCAGTAAATAAAGCAGTGAGATCCAAGGTTGAGATTGAAACAAAATTTCTTCAATTCTCCAACCCAAAATCCAAGACAATTGTAATAGAAATTGAAAGCAATAAAACTGAGAGGAAGAGAAGTGAATTCTCCTTTCCCAAGACAAAGAAATTAAAGATCACTCAATATCCAAAGCTCTCCGAAAACTATTATGAAAACTCCAAAAGAAAGCTCCCCGAAGAACTTAAATTCTATCCTATTTATACACTTTCTTCAAATGATCTTCAAGCCTTGAGTTGGGCCTTTGCTCTTGGTGGAATTGGGTTGAAAGAGGCCTTGGTTGATTGCTCTTGAAGTTTGGAGAAGAACCAAAGTGAACCAATTGAACCGGGTTGGAGTTTTGCAAAAGTTGGACCAAAAGTTTGAGCAAAAGTTAGGGGGCTAACTTTTGCCCAAACTTTTCATATCAGCATCCATATCCAGCTGATACCAACGTTGGTGCCAAAGTTAGGGGTCTAACTTTGGCCCTAACGTTGGCCTTAACTTGTGCACTTGTGGCACCAACGTTAGCCACCAAGTTAGGGGCTAACGTTGGCGCAAACTTTTGCTCCTCCCCTTGTGATTTTCATGTGCCAACGTTAGCCACCAAGTTAGGGGCTAACGTTGGCGCAAACTTTTGCTCCTCCCCTTGTGATTTTCATGTGCCAACGTTATCCACCAAGTTAGGGGCTAACGTTGGCGCAAACTTTTGGTGCCCAGGGAGGTTTTCTTCATGCCAACGTTAGCCTCAAAGTTAGGGGCTAACGTTGGCGCAAACTTTTGGTGCCCAGGGGTGATTTTCATGTGCCAACGTTAGCCTCAAAGTTAGGGGCTAACGTTGGCGCAAACTTTTGGTACCCAGGGAGTGATTTTCAAGTTCCAACGTTAGCCCAAAAGTTAGGGGCTAACGTTGGGGCTAACTTTTCAACCAAAAGTTTGTGCAAAAGTTTGATGCTAACTTTAGGTCCAGCTTTTTGCTTCCTGGTTCAATTTCACTTATTCCATTGTCTTCTCTTTACTCCTAGCTATTCCTTCTTGCTTCAACCTTTCTCCAAGCTTTCTTCACCTATCATTAATCAACCAAACACATCAAAGCTATGCTTGAAATCATGAGATATTCATTCTTTCATAATATGTGACAATTATAGTATAAAACCTCATGAAATAGCATGAATTCATACATGGTTGATTAAATCAAAGGAAACATGAAAATCTACCTAATTGGCTTACTTGTAGCTCAAGAAAGTGCATAATTCTAATGAAAACAAAAGAAAAAGACTAGTTAAAATAGGCTAAGATGACTTGTCATCACTAGTCTCCACGAATTACCATCACAAGCATCCGCAATAGTAAAGAGTAGCTTTGAAATGTAAATATAAGAATGAGTACCTCTAATCATGCCAATAGGGATCCAATGGTCATGCCACAAAGATTGCTGAAGATCTTTGTAGTACCACATAAATCCTTCCTTAATCTGAAAGTAAGCCTTCATAATACTACGCCAAATATTAGAAATATTCTTAGTTATCCGGAATGAGATCCACCGGATTCTTCATATATTTACCTATTAGAAGTTGGACCCATAGCTTGTCTTTACAGTGAAAAATCTGCTAGATGAGCTTACCAAGTAAAGCATAATTCACATAAAAGGATTCCCTGATACCCAGCCCGCTTACCTTCTTGGGAGTTACAATCTGGTTCCAGTTTACCAAGGAGAGTCCCCACCCTTTTGCACCCCTTTTCCAAAGAAATCGTCTCATCATGGAATTTATTTTCTCATTTGCATAAGCTGAAAAAAGCGACACTTGCATCTGATAGGCAGGAATTGATGAAAGAACTAATTGAATTAAACAAAGCCTACCTGCTTTATTAAGCAAACGTCCTTTCCAAGAAGCCAAGCGGCTTCTGACTTTTCAACCACCTCCTGGGCCGTTTTCTTGTTTGCTCTGTCATGCCTTATGTTCACTTCCAAATACTTTTCCAAATCCTGGGTAAATTGAATACTAGTAACCCCCAAAAGTATCTTCTTCCTTCTCTGAGATATGTTCTTCGAGCATTGGGCCTTAAACTTAGAAATATTCACTTTCAAACTAGAAGCCTTAGTAAAGAGATTAAGTGACTGCATCACAATCTCAAATTAGGTCTTTGTTGCTTTACAAAACAAAAAAAAATTATCCGCAAACATCAAATAAGATATTTTTAGCCCTTTCTTAGAAATAGCTACAGGCATTCAGTCACTAGTCGAAACAAGATGAGAGATAAGATAAGCCAATTTTTTCATACAAACCACAAATAAGTAAAGAGACAAAAGGTGAATACATATGGTTTATATAATTAATACATGAGTATGTACCCAAATTTTCAAGATGTTCAATATAAATACAAAAACTTACCTTTATTAACCAATGTTCCTAATTTTTTCCACTTAAATATTACACCATCTCATTAGCCTACACTAATCAAAGATCCAAATTAAGGACGTTTATTAGTTTTTCACTTAAGGCTAGTAAGGTGCTATTTAAGAACAAAAGGGAATTAAAAAGGCTCAAAGTGGACTAACAAAGGAATATAAAAGGGTAAGACTATTTGGGGTAAGTGAGCTAATTAAAATGAAGGCCTCAATCACATAAATGCATATATACACTAAATAATGGACATAAAGAAATCAAAGATTACAATCATAGAAAAGAACAACACACAAGAATGAAAATAGTGGTTAATAAAATGTAACCACACATTGAGGCTCAAAACTCTCAAGGTTGTGTGTTCTTAGCATAAAAACCATGTTCCATAATGTATAATTCAAGCAAGTTTCAATAAAAAAATATTAACTCAAATCAATCGGAATGTTTATGCCCTATAAAAAGAAATGATCTTGGAAATTTCATTATTTTGACTAAGCTTATTATTATTATTATTATTATTATTATTATTATTATTATTATTATTATTATTATTATTATTATTATTATTATTATTATTATTATTATTCATATATATATATATATATATATATATATATGAAAGAAAAATGCAATAAACTAAGAAAAATACAAATAGAGCACTAAGATATATACAAACCAAGCAAAATACAACTACGAATTTTAAAAGATATAGGAATAACAAAAAAAATGAAATATGAAAGTGTTTGGGATTAGAAATTTTCACCCAAAAAATCGGTCACCAATCTCCCACACTTAAAAGTTTGCACGGTCCCCCATACATTTAAAGATGAAAAAAAGGGTAGGGAGACTTCACGGATCGCCACCTTCAGCTGGTGGATCATCCGGCTGCTGCATGTTCTTTTTTCTGCTTCCCTTGTTGCTAATTATTACTCATCCTCGAAAAATATAAAATAGAATATAGTAAGACAAGTAAACTCGAAGACAAAGGAGCATAGATTATTGGAATGAGGTAATAATCACTAAAATGAAGTGAGTTAATAAGTGTGTGAAATGGATGAGAACAAGTGTGTGAATTCTAAGTTTGCGCGTGATTTAGAACTCACACACTAGCATTGAAAGCTATGTCATAATTACACAAAAGAAGTATGCACTTCACTCGTTCTAGTGTGCTTGAGACACTTTAAAGGAAACTTGTAGTTTAAGACAAACAAATAAGTAATAAAGAAGCATAAAAGCACTCAAGCAAGAATCAAGCAATTATGAAATGAATAATGAATGAAAATTGGTTGATGTGCAAGAGAATTTAATGAACCAAAGAAAATATGAAAGTCACACATCAATCAATGACACACTTTGAATATTTTTCGCATCACCTAATTGACATAAAGCGGGGAATATGGGTGCTATGCATCTTAGGAAAAGAGATATATAAGCTAAAATCAATCACATAGCAAGCAAGGTCCACATAGCTTGAAAAGCACAAAGAGATGTCATTAGGTAAGCTTACAATCCAATTTCACAATTTCATAATTTCGATGCATAAACTTGGTGATGTAAATAAAAATTAACGTAAGCAAGCATCACTGAACAACAAATGCATCAATTAGAAGCAATTGCCTAATGATAGATAATGAAATCAAAACACATGGTGGCTAGCTACAACATGTAATTTAGAAATCCAAAAGCATTCTTAAAGGCAATGTCACAAGCACTTGGTATGCACAAATGTTAAGCATGAAAAATTCAATACCAAGGAACAAATTATAACTTCAATAAAAAAATTCAACGATGAATAATTCAGCAGCAAGAAATAGCAAATTAGATTAATAATCCAACACTTTTTCACATAATCTAACTTGTCCTAAACATCTAATCCACTAAAACAGGAAATCAAACTAACTTACAAACCAATGGAGATGGCCATGGAGAAAGGAAATAGAAGAAGAAGAAGAAAGAGGGAAAACAGTAGGTCTGGGGGTTTTGAATTCGTGCGTACGCATACATGAGCATGTGTACGCATGGTTAGGGAAATAGGGGGTGCTAAATCCAGTGTCCACTTGTGTCGCGTACGCATGACATGGTTGCGTACGCGACTTTGGCAAGGATTGGGGTTGTGCGTACGCATGAATGGTCATGCATATGCACGACGGGTACTTTTTTTTATATATTTGCATACGCAAAACCTGGACATGCGACGCAAGCAAAACTCACTGCCTCCTTAGGTCGCATACGCAAGACAGAGCTGCGTACCCGACTTTGGCACAAAAACAATGTTGCGAACGCGAGAATCAAGTCACGCACATGAGCATACTAAGATTTCTAAAAGGTTACCAAAACAAAGTCAAACCTTCTTAAGCACACTAAACTACTAAGAAAAACTAACAAAACTATCTAATAATTGAAATTCACTTTATTCATCAACTATATACAAAAGAGAAAATGGAAAGAGTTTACTATGACAAGGTGTCTCCCACCTAGCACTTTTAGTTATAGTCCTTAAGTTTGACATTTTGGCGAGCTCCTTGTTATGGCGGCTTATGTTTGAACTCATCCTCAAATTTTCACCAATGCTTGGACTTCCAATATGCTCCAAAGTTCGAAGTTAATAGCACCAAGTTTTGATGAATTTCCGAATAAGCTAGGAACTCCCAAAATTGATCTTCTTATATGTCGGGATCCCAAATCTTGTTCCTACACTCATCTTCTAATTGATCATCATGATTCTATCCGGGTGGTAAACAATCTGAATTCTCATTTAAGCACCAAACTCTCCTACTAGACCCAATCAATTGAGGATCATACAAACTCTTGCAATTAAGCCTCGAAGATGCACCATAATGAACCGTGAATGGTGTTTCCAACCACCAACCATCTCTCTTTTGCTCTTGAATCCACAAAGAACTAAAAGTTGACCATCCATCTCAAGCAACTCATATTCAAGCGAAATAAGAAAGCTTAAGGATAAGAGTTTTACCCACTTGAATAATGTAATGAAGGATGGTTACTTAGGAAGATGTGTTTCTAACGGTCTTACTAGTTCAACTCCTTTGTGTTCTTCTTTGATTACCTCCACCTCTTGGCAAGCGTTTCCCATTTCCACTTCACGACAAGGTTCCTTATATTCGATTACTTCCTCACCAACTTCTTCTAACTCTTCTCCATCACTCAAGTCATAACTCAGAGGTAATGTGAAATCTATCTCAACATCAACCTCGAATTCACTGAAAGAAGGTTCATCAAATTCAAAAAGATCATTAGTTGGTGTGAAATTGTCTTCGACAATGGAACTTGTTTCTTGCTCAACTTCTTTTGATTCTTCCTCATCACTTGAATCATGTCTTGAAGGGTGCTTATTATCCTTCTCAACCCTCATTTCAAACCCAATGGAAGAAGATTCGACAACTTCCACAAAATCATCAATGTCACTAATTGATGTGGAAGTGGCCTCAACTCTAGAATTCACCTCTTGTTCAACTTTTTCTAAATCTTCAACCACTCCTTCCGGTTCAATTATCTCAACTTTCTCCTTTTGTTGCCCTTCTTGCTTTAATTCCTCATCTTCTCCTTGAAGCTCCAAGTTCTCTTTCTCACCACTCTCCTCACTTGCATCTCCATATTCGCCAATGGGAGTATCTTGATGATAAGAGCACAATGAGATTAAGTGGTTCACCACTTCGGCTAAGGTATCCACGAATTTTTCTTGCATCTTTTGCTCTTTTTCTTGCTTTTGGAGAATAGAGTGAAGCTCTCTTTGTTCTTGCATTAAGAGTTGCAGAACTTCGTTCATTGAATGAGGTGATAAAGAAAAGGCTCATTGTTTGGAAGAAAGGTATCATAGTTGGAAGGTGATTCATATTGGTGAGAGTATTGAGGTGGTATATATGGAATTGGTGATTCTTAGGAGTATTGATGTTGGAATGGTGGTGGCTCTAAGTATGGTTCATATGGATCACATAGTTGTTGGTATGGTTGATATGAGTTATGGGAAGGTGTTTGGTGATAAGATGTGGCTTGGGAGTAAGGTTGATAACAATGTTGAGGAGTTGGTTCATAATTGTGTGCATTATGATGTGGATTACAACCATAAGAAACCAGAGGAGGTTGTTGTCAAGAAGGTTGTTGTTCATGTCCTGGGTCGAGCTATACGACCCGGGCTGATTAAAGACAAGTCGACCGACCTCCTTAGGTCTGGAATTCCCGACCTCTTCTCAAAGAGTTCGGCCAAATCGCCACAGAGAGCCCAAACAGGCCCAAATAAAGGGACACAGCCCAATCTAAAGGCAGTCAAAGCCTAGAAAGATAAGGGCGGTCCTCCAAAAGATAAGATGACTTCACTCAAAAATAAGATAAGATAAGATAACTATCTTATCTCTAGAAAGGTCACTCTACACTACTATAAATACACTGGAGCACCCAGGTATAACTCATACTCTGATTCTACTAAAAAATCTGCTTAAAGCCCATGCTAACTTAAGCATCGGAGTCTCTTGCAGGTACCACCACCTTCCGGTGACAAAGGATCAGCAGCATCTCCAGCTCCACTAGCTCCAACAAGTCGGACACAACTGCTCCGGCCACCACAGCAGATCTCATCCAGGATCGACCTACAGTTTCAGGTAACCCTTGGAACATTGGCGCCGTTGTCGGGGAACCTGGAAGTCATCCCATCACCATGGCGGACGACCATGACAACGACCACAACTCTGGTCTGGTGGATAGAACGCCAAACAAAAATGCAGACACTACACCCAAAGATACACCTCTACAAAATGGAGAGAAGCAATCTCCAAATTTAGAAATTTTAGAAGCCCTCCGATAACAACAAGATCGGCTTAAGCAGCTCGAACAGGAGGCAGAACACCAACGCAAAGCCGAGAGGGACCTCCGAAGAGAAACTAGACGACATCGAGAGCTAGAAGATAAGCTCCTCAAGCTTGAAGCTGATCTCAAAGCTAAAACAGCTCAACCCGGTCACGGTGACAGCCCCCACAAGGATTAAGATCCCTTCACCAAAGAAATCATGAAAGCTAAAGTTCCAAAGGATTTGAAAGCCTCGACATGACCTCATACGATGGTACCTCCGATCTAAGCTATCATCTCAGCAACTTTAGAAACAGAATGTATCTCACCGATGCCTCAGACACTATTCGATTCAAAGTCTTCCCCACTACTCTAACAAAGACGGCAATTAAGTGGTTCGACAGCCTGCCTCCCAGATCCATCACAAGTTTTGACGACTTAGCTAAGAAGTTTCTTGCCAGATTTTTCATTCAGAAGGACAAAACCAAACACACCCCAAGCCTATTAGGAATCAAACAGGGAGATCGGGAGAGTCTTCGCCCTTACATGGAAAGATTCAACAAAGCTTGCCTGGACATACAAAGCCTACCAACAGAAGCAGCCATCATGGGTCTCATCAATGGCCTACGAGAAGGACCCTTTAGTCACTCTATATCAAAGAAACACCCAACATCTTTAAATGAAGTGCAAGAATGGACAGAGAAATATATCAACATGGAAGAAAATTCTCGATTAGGAGAGACCTCAAAATCCAGATTCTCCTATTCATCTCGGAATAAGGATAAAGAATCCAAGAAAAAGGAAGATCAACACGGAGATAATCCTAAAAAATATCACAATTACACCCCCTTCGGATGTCTCTTGTGGATGTTTTCCGAGAAGTATGTCACACCGAGAAGATTCCACCACCTCGTCCAATCAAAAGCAAAAAAGGAGGCAAAAATCGGACAGAATATTGTGAGTACCATCGAATCTATGGACATCCTACAAACGAGTGCTTCGACCTAAAAAATGTCATAGAAAAATTGGTAAGAGAGGGATGACTAGATCGATACTTAGCCAACATAACAGATGAACCCAGAAAAAGATGAAGGAATAAAGAGGTCGGACGAACTAAACGACCACCCTGCACCCCGGAAAGACACGTTCATATGATAAATGGAGGATTCACAGGAGGAGGGACCTCCAAATCATCTCGTAAAAGGCACCTTAAAGAAGTATACCATGTTGGAGGAGAGGAAGGATCACTCGACCTCCCTACCATTACTTTTACCCAAGAAGACGCAGCAGGCGTCATCCTGGGACATGATGATCCCACGGTCATTACTATCATATTGGCCAATGCCAACCTCCATCGCACACTGGTGGACCAAGGGAGCTCGGCGGATATCTTGTTTAAATCTGCCTTCGACAAACTCGGTCTACAGGAAAAAGAGCTCAGAGCATATCCGAACAGCTTGTTCGGACTAGGAGACACTCCAATCCAACCTCTTGGATATATTTCACTATACACAACCTTTGGAAAGGGAACCCGATCAAGAACACTCAACATAGACTACATCGTAGTCGACGTGAGCTCATCCTACAATGCCCTAATAGGTCAGACAATGCTAAATCAGCTTGCCACAGTAGTATCAACTCCACATCTATGCATGAAGTTTCCAACCCCAGAAGGGATAGCCACGATAAAAGGAGACCAGAAAACTGCGTGACGCTGTTACAATGAAAGTCTGAACCTTAGAGGCAAAGGAGAAGAAGTCAACACTATCGAGCTCGGGGGAGTTCGAGGTCGGGAAGAACTTTGTCCACAACCGGAAGGCGAGATCGAGGAAGTCCAGATAGGGGATGGCCCAGATAAGACAACAAGTATTGGGGTGACTTTGAAAAGAGACATAAATGAGTCTCTGATACAGTTCCTAAGAGTAATGTCGATCTCTTTGCACGGAAGGCCGCAGACATGCCGGGTATAGATCCCAAACTAATGTGCCACAAACTGGAAGTATACCCAATATCTTGGCCAGTACAACAGAAGCGTTGGAAGCTCGGACCAGAAAGATCCCAAGCTGTGGAAGAATAAGTGCAAGCTCTACTGGAGGCAGGATTCGTAAGAGAGGTCAAGTACCCACTATGGCTGGCCAACGTTGTATTGGTGAAAAAGTCAAATGGGAAATGGCAAATGTGCACCGATTACACCAACCTCAATAAAGCATGTCCGAAAGATCCTTATCCACTCCCAATCATAGACACTCTAGTGGATGCCTCCTCGGGATACAAGTACCTTTCTTTCATGGATGCCTATTCAGGATATAATCAAATCCCGATGTACCCACCTGATCAAGAAAAGACCCCATTCCTAACCCCAAAAGCCAACTACTATTATGTTGTCATGCTATTCGGACTCAAAAACGCAGGAGCTACCTACCAAAGACTAATGAATAAAGTCTTCACAGACAACATCGAGAAACTCATGGAGGTATATGTGGACGATATGTTGATAAAAATACAAAATGAGGAATCATTACTGTCCGACCTCGCCAAAGTGTTCGACACCATCAGAAGGCATGGCATGCGACTTAATCCCGCAAAGTGTATCTTTGCAGTAGAAGCCGGAAAATTCCTAGGTTTCATGCTAACACAATGAGGAATCGAGACGAACCCGGATAAATGCCGAGCTATACTCAACATGAAAAGTCCGACCTGTGTCAAAGAAGTACAACAACTTAACGGAAGACTGGCAGCCTTGTCCAGATTTCTAGCCGGATCAGCCATAAGATCTCTTCCCTTCTACGCCACACTAAGGAAAGGAAAAAAGTTTGAATGGACCACAAAATGCGAGCAAGCCTTCCAGGATTTCAAAAAATTCCTAGGCCAATCACCAATTCTTACTCGACCACGAGAAGGAGAAGCACTCACATTATACCTCGCAGTGGGAACTCGAGCAATAGCCTCAGCGCTAGTCAGAGAAGATGAAGGTGGGCAACAACCCATCTACTTCATCAGCAAAACCCTACAAGGGGCCGAACTGAACTATCAAAAGATAGAAAAGTTTGCCTACGCTCTCATACTAACTTCTCGACGACTTTCCCCATGTTTTCAAGGTCACACCATCAAGGTTCGGACTAACCAACCCATAAAAGGCATTCTACAGAAGACAGACTTAGCTGGAAGAATTCTATAGTGGACAATCGAGCTATCTGATTTCCTTCAATATGAAGTTCGGACGGCCATCAAGTCTCAATATTTGGCCGATTTTATTACTGAGTACACTGACACCCCGGGAACTCCTACAAAATAGAATCTCTATGTAGACGGCTCTTCAAACAAAACTGGGAGTGGTGCAGGTGTGATAATCGAAAGTGACCAGGGAACCCAAATCGAACTCTCCCTAAAATTTGAGTTCCCTGCTTCAAATAACCAGGCCGAATATGAGGCATTACTAGCTGGTTTGAGACTGGCTAAGGAAGTGGGAGTTCAAAAGCTTATCATCTTCAGCGATTCGCAAGTAGTCACCTCACAAATAGCAAGGACTTACCAAGCTAAGGACCCTACCATGAAAAAGTACCTGGACAAAACCAAGGAACAGCTCAAACAACTCGGAGAATATGAGGTCTGCCATATACCTTGGGAACAGAATGCTCGAGCTGATGCACTCTCAAAATTAGCCAGCACCAAACCAGGGGGCAATAATAGAAGCCTCATCCAGGAAATACTGCAAAACCCATCGATCTCGAAGGAAGAAAAGATCCTGGCCATATCAGGTCAAGATCAAGGATGGATGACCCCCCATCATCAACTACCTCAAATCAGAGGCACTCCCTACAGATAAGAAGGAGGCGAAGAGGTTGAGACGAGAGGCACAATACTACACCATCATAAACAACACCCTATACAAAAGGGGAATTTTGACACCCCTATTAAAATGTGTGCCGACCTCTAAAACAAAGGAGGTTTTGGAAGAAATACACAGTAGCATATGTGCCAACCATCTTGGAGCACGAGCTCTCTCCAAAAAGGTACTCCGAGCCAGATTCTTTTGGCCAACTTTGCAAAAGGAAGCAACAGAGTTCGTAAAGACATGCCCACCATGTCAGAAACATGCCAACTTCCACATCGCCCCCCAGAGGAGCTCATCAGCGTAACATCACCTTGGCCATTCGCAAAATGGGGACTCGACCTCCTTGGACCCTTTCCCCAAGGATCGGGACAAGTCAAGTTCCTCGTTGTATGGATAGATTACTTCACAAAATAGATTGAGGCAGAGCCACTAGCTAATGCCACTGCTCAAAGAAGTCGGAAATTCTTATATAGGAACATTGTTACAAGGTTTGGGGTTCCTCACTCCATCACCACAGATAATGGCACTCAATTCATATACACAGGTTTAAGAAATTTGTTAGCTGACTTAAAAATAAAGCACCAATTCACATCCGTAGAACACCCCCAGGCTAATGGACAAGCAGAAGCTGCCAACAAAGTCATACTAGCCGGGTTAAAACGGAGATTACAGGATGCAAAGGGGGCCTGGGCTGAAGAGCTCCCACAAGTCCTATGGGCATATCAGACAACTCCATACTCTAACACAAAGGAATCACCTTTCCGATTGGCTTACGGAATGGAGGCAATAATCCCAGTAGAGGTTGAAAAAGGATCGCCCAGAATGATCCACTACAGTGAAGAGGCCAACTTCCAACTTCAAAGGAAGAACTCTACCTACTTCCAGAAATCCGAGAAAGAGCTCGGATCAGGGAGGAGGCGCTAAAATGTCAAATGGCCTCAAGATATAATCAGAGGGTAATACAGCGAAGCTTCACTAACAATGACCTCATCCTAATCCGAAATGATACCGGAACAAGTCGACCGGGATAGGGGAAGCTAGCAGCTAACTGGAAAGGACCCTACAGAGTCACAGAGGTACTAGAAAAAGGCTACTACAGGGTGTCCGAACTCGGGGGGGCAAGAGCTACCCAGGTCATGGCACGCCTGCAACCTAAGAAGGTATTATTGTTAGAGGTAATAAAGATCGTAGGTCAAGGTGCACTCTTTTTCCTGGAAAGATTTTTTAACGAGGCACCAAACCAAAAATCTATAAAATTGCCTGACTTAAAGGGGTAAACACTCACATGTATATATTTTATTTGCCTATATGTCTACTGGTGCACGAAATTGTGATCTCCAGGCTCGAACAAATCCTGGTAATGGCTCCAAAGCTTGGTGCTCTGATCTTAATTCATAATTGTCACAACTTCGACACAACTAACCAGCAAGTGCACTGGGTCGTCCAAGTAATACCTTACGTGAGTAAGGGTCGAATCCCACGGAGATTGTTGGTATGAAGCAAGCTATGGTCACCTTGTAAATCTCAGTCAGGCAGATATAAAGTGATGAAGATGTTTTCGAATATTAATTAATAAAATAGGGATAGAGATACTTATGTAATTCATTGGTAGGAATTTCGGATAAGCGAATGGAGATGCTTTTCGTTCCTCTGAACCTCTGCTTTCCTGCTATCTTCATCCAATCAGTCTTACTCCTTTCCATGGCTGGCTTTATGTGATACATCACCACTGTCAATTGCAACTTTCGGTCATCTCACGGGAAAATGATCCAATGCCCTGTCACGGCACGACTAATCGTCTAGAGGCATCACCCTTGTCAATGGCTTCATCTTATCCTTTCAGTGAATAATATGCTCACGCACCCTGTCACGGCACGGCTATTCATCTGTCGGTTCTCGATCATGCCGGAATAGGATTTACTATCCTTTTGCGTCTGTCACTAATGCCCTGCAATCACGAGTTCGGAGCTCGTCACAGTCATTCAATCATTGAATCCTACTCGGAATACCACAGACAAGGTTTAGACTTTCCGAATTCTCTTGAATGCCGCCATCATTCTAGCTTACGCCACGAAGATTCTGGTTAGGAGATCTAAGAGATATTCATTCTAGCTTATTTCATGTAGAACAGAAGTGTTTGTCAGGCACGCGTTCATAAGGGAGAAGGATGATGAGCGTCACACATAATCATCACCTTCATCACGTTCTTGGGTGCGAATGGATATCTTAGAAGCGAAATAAGAAGAATTAAATAGAAAACGGTAGTACTTTGCATTAATCTTTGAGGAACAGCAGATCTCCACACCTTAATCTATGGAGTGTAGAAACTCTACCGTATGAAAATACATAAGTGAAGGTCCAGGCATGGCCGTGTGGCCAGCCCCCCTGATCTAAGAACCAGACGTCCAAAGATGCCTAATACACTAGTAAGAGGTCCTATTTATAATAAACTAGCTACTAGGGTTTACATGAGTAAGTATTTGATGTATAAATCCACTTCCGGGGCCCACTTGGTGTGTGTTTGGGCTGAGCTTAAGTGTTGCACGTGCAGAGGCCAATTGTGGAGTTGAACGCCAGTTTTTGTGCCAGTTTGGGCGTTCAACTCTGGTTTTGGATCCTTTTCTGGCGCTGGACGCCAGATTTGGGCAGAAGGCTGGCGTTGAACGCCAGTTTACGTCGTCTATTCTTGGCCAAAGTATGGACTATTATATATTGCTGGAAAGCCCTAGATGTCTACTTTCTAACGCAATTGGAAGCGCGCCATTTCGAGTTCTGTAGCTCCAGAAAATCCACTTTGAGTGCAGGGAGGTCAGA
Organism: Arachis hypogaea; assembly: GCF_003086295.3. Taxonomy (NCBI): domain Eukaryota; kingdom Viridiplantae; phylum Streptophyta; class Magnoliopsida; order Fabales; family Fabaceae; genus Arachis; species Arachis hypogaea. Next base: position 40,930,970 of record NC_092054.1, on the reverse strand, counting down.
ATCCAACAGCATCAGCAGTCCTTTTTCAACCTCTGAATCTGATTTCTGCTCAAGTCCCTCAATTTCAGCCAGAGAATACCTGAAATCACAGAAAAACACACAAACTCATAGTAAAGTCCAGAAATGTGAATTTAACACAAAATCTATTAAAAACATCCCTAAAAGTAACTAGATCCTACTAAAAACATACTAAAAACAATGTCAAAAAGCGTATAAATTATCCGCTCATCACAACACCAAACTTAAATTGTTGCTTGTCCCCAAGCAACTGAAAATCAAAATAGGATAAAAAGAATAGAATATACTATAAATTCCAAACTATCAATGAAACATAGCTTCAATCATATGAGCGGGACTTATAGCTTTTTGCCTCTTGAATAGTTTTGGCATCTCACTTTATCCATTGAGGTTCAGAATGATTGGCATCTATAGGAACTCAGAGTTCGAATAGTGTCATTGACTCTCCTAGTTCAGTATGATGATTCTTGAACACAGCCTCTTTATGAGTCTTGGCCGTGGCCCTAAGCACTTTGTTTTCCAGTATTACCACCGGATACATAAATGCCACAGACACATAATTGGGTGAACCTTTTCAGATTGTGACTCAGCTTTGCTAAAGTCCCCAATTAGAGGTGTCCAGGGTTCTTAAGCACACTCTTCTTTTTCTTTGGACCTTGACTTTAACCGCTCAGTCTCAAGTTTTCACTTGACACCTACACGCCACAAGCACATGGTTAGGGACAGCTTGGTTTAGCCGCTTAGACCGGGATTTTATTCCTTTAGGCCCTCCTATCCACTGATGCTCAAAGCCTTGGGATCCTTTTTATTGCCCTTGCCTTTTGGTTTTAAGGGTTATTGGCTTTTTGCTCTTGCCTCTTGGTTTTAAGAGCTTTTGGCTTTTTCTGCTTGCTTTTTCTTTTTCTTTCTATTTTTTTTCGCCTATTTTTTTTTTCTGCAAGCTTTGTTTTTTGCTGCTTTTTCTTGCTTCAAGAATCATTTTTATGATTTTTCAGATTATCAAATAACATGTCTCCTAGTCATCATTCTTTCAAGAGCCAACATATTTAACATTCTTAAACAACAACTTCAAAAGACATATGCACTGTTCAAGCATACATTCAGAAAACAAGAAGCATTGTCACCACATCAATATAATTAAACTAAGTTCAAGGATAAATTCAAAACTCATGTACTTCTTGTTCTTTTGAATTAAAACAGTTTTTATTTAAGAGAGGTGATGGATTCATAGGACATTCATAACTTTAAGACAAAGTTACTAACTACTAATGATCATGTAATGAAGACACAAACATGGATAAGCACATAACATATAAAATGAAAAAACAAAGAAAGTAAGAACAAGGAATGAGTCCACCTTAGTGATGTCCTTGAGCTCTTCTATGTCTCTTCCTTGTCTTTGCTGCTCCTCCTTCATTGCTTTTAGATCTTCTCTGATTTCATGAAGGATGATGGAGTGCTCCTGATGTTCCACCCTTAGTTGCTTCCAATAATTGTGTGGAAGAAAATGAATCTCCTGAGGTATCTCAGGGATCTCTTGATTTGCAGTCAAATGTTCTACCACTGAGCTATAGACCCTTGATGGAAGCTTTTGTCTTCCCTTTCCTCTTTCTAGAGGTTTCTCTGGCCTTAGGTGCCATCAATGGTTATGGAAAAAACAAAAAAGCTATGCTTTTGCCACACCAAACTTAGAATGTTGCTCCCCCTCGAGCAAAAGAAGAAAGAATAGAAGAATAAGAAGAAGATATGGAGGAGATGGATGGGAGTGTGTATTCGGCCATATGGGTGGGATTGGGTGGGAGAGAGATGTTGAATTTTTGAAGGTAGTGGGTGTATGGATGTGAGTGGTAAATGGAAAAAAAGAAGGGATGATCATGAATGGAAAGAGAGATGATGAGGTAGGTGGGGATCCTGTGGGGTCCACAGATCCTGAGATGATCCTGTGGGGTCCACAGATCCTGAGGTGTCAAGGCATTTACATCCCTGCACCAATTTAGGCATGTAAAATGCCCTTGCACACAACTCTGGGCGTTCAACGCCCCTTTGCTGCCATTTCTGGCGTTGAACGCCAGAACCATGCTTGTTCTGGGCGTTCAGCGCCAGGATGCTCCCATTCTGGGCGTTCAGCGCCAGAACTATGCTCTGTTCTGGCGTTTGAACGCCAAACAGATGCTCCTCCAGGGTGTGATTTTTCTTCTGCTGTTTTTGATTCCGTTTTCAATTTTTATATTTATTTTGTGACTCTTCATGATCATGAACCTATAAAGACACATAACTAAGAAAAATATAGTTAGATAAATAAACATTGGGTTGCCTCCCAACAAGCGCTTCTTTAATGTCAATAGCTTGACAGTGGGCTCTCATGGAGCCTCACAGATGTGCAGAGCTTTGTTGAGACTCTCCAACACCAAACTTAGAGTTTGGATATGGGAGTTCAACACCAAACTTAGAGTTTGGTTGTGGCCTCCCAACACCAAACTTAGAGTTTGACTGTGGGGGCTCTGGTTGACTCTGCTTGGAGAGAAGCTTTTTCTGCTTCCTCTCCATGGTTGCAGAGGGAGATCCTTGAGTTTTAAACACAAGGGAGTTCTCATTCCATTGAAGGAATATTTCACCTCTGTCAACATCAATCACAGCTCTTGCTGTGGCCAGGAAAGGTCTTCCTAGGATGATGGATTCATCCTCTTCCTTTCCAGTATCCAGGACTATGAAATCAGCAGGGATGTAAAGGCTTTCAACCTTTACTAACACGTCCTCTACTTGTCCATAAGCCTGTTTTCTTGAGCTGTCTGCCATCTCTAATGAGATTTTAGCAGCTTGCACCCCATAGATTCCCAGTTTCTCTATTACAGAGAGGGGTATGAGGTTTATTCCTGAACCAAGGTCACACAGAGCCTTAAAGATCATGGTGCCTATGGTACAGGGTATTATGAACTTTCCAGGATCCTGTCTCTTCTGAGACAATGTCAGTTGATCCAGATCACTTAGTTCATTGATGAACAAGGGAGGTTCAACTTCCCAAGAATCAATGCCAAATAATTTGGCATTCAGCTTCATCATTGCACCAAGAAACTTGGCAGTTTGCTCTTCAATGATATCCTCATTCTCTGCAGAAGAGGAATACTCATCAGAGCTCATGAAGGGTATAAGGAGGTTCAATGGAATCTCTATGGTCTCTAGATGAGCCTCAGAGTCCTTTGGTTCCTCAGAGGGAAGCTCCTTATTGATCACTGGATGTCCCAGGAGGTCTTCCTCCTTGGGATTCACGTCCTTTCCTCTCCTCACAGGTTCGGCCATGGCGCTTATGTCAATGGCCTTGCACTCTCCTTTTGGATTCTCTTCTGTATTACTTGGGAGAGTACTAGGAGGGATTTCAGTGATCCTTTTACTCAGCTGGCCCACTTGTGCTTCCAGATTTCTAATGGAAGACCTTGTTTCATTCATGAAACTTACAGTGGCCTTAGATAGATCAGAGACTAGATTTGCTAAATTAGAAGCATTTTGTTCAGAGTTCTCTGTCTGTTGCTGAGTTGATGATGGAAAAGGTTTATTATTGTTAAACCTGTTTCTTCCACCATTATTAAAGCCTTGTTGGGGCTTTTGATCCTTCCATGAGAAATTTGGATGATTTCTCCATGTTGAGTTATAGGTGTTTCCATAAGGTTCACCTAAGTAATTTACCTCTGCTATTGCAGGGTTCTCAGGATCATAAGCTTCTTCTTCAGAAGATGCCTCTTGAGTATTGTTGGATGCAGCTTGCATTCCATGCAGACTCTGAGAAATCATATTGACTTGCTGAGTCAATATTTTGTTCTGAGCCAATATGGCATTCAGAGTATCAACTTCAAGAACTCCCTTCTTCATAGGCGTCCCATTACTCACAGGATTCCTTTCAGAAGTGTACATGAACTGGTTATTAGTAACCATGTCAATGAGTTCTTGAGCTTCTGCAGGCGTTTTCTTTAGGTGAATGGATCCACCTGCAGAAGTGTCCAGTGACATCTTTGATAGCTCAGATAAACCATCATAGAATATATCCAGGATGGTCCATTCTGAGAGCATGTCAGAAGGACACTTTTTGGTCAACTGTTTGTATCTTTCCCAAGCTTCATAGAGGGATTCACCTTCTTTCTGTCTGAAGGTTTGAACATCAGCTCTAAGCTTGCTCAGCTTTTGAGGAGGAAAGTACTTGGCTAAGAAAGCCGTGACCAGCTTATCCCAAGAGTTCAGGCTGTCTTTGGGTTGAGAATCCAACCATAATTTAGCTCTGTCTCTTACAGCAAAAGGGAAAAGCATGAGCCTGTAGACTTCAGGATCTACTCCATTAGTCTTAACAGTATCACATATCTGCAAGAATTCAGTTAAGAACTGAAAGGGATCTTCAGATGGAAGTCCATGAAACTTGCAGTTTTGCTGCATCAGAGAAACTAATTGAGGTTTCAGCTCAAAGTTGTTTGCTCCAATGGCAGGAATGGAGATGCTTCTTCCATGTAAATTGGAATTAGGTGCAGTGAAGTCACCAAGCATCTCCCTTATATTATTATTATTTTCGGCTGCCATCTCCTTTTCCTGTTCAAAAATTTCTGAAAGGTTATCTCTGGATTGTTGTATTTTAGCTTCTCTTAATTTTTTCTTCAGAGTCCTTTCAGGTTCTGGATCTGCTTAAACAAGAATGTTTTTGTCCTTGCTCCTGCTCATATGACAAAGAAGATGGCACAGAAAAAATAGTAATAATAATATGGATCCTTTACACCACGGTATAGGGATCCTTGTGTTAGTAGAAGAAAAGAAGGGAAGAAAATCTGAACTCAGAGAGAGAGGGGGTTCGGATTTTTGGAGAGTTGAAGGAAAGATGTTAGTATATCAATAAACAAATAGAAGAAGATGAGAGGGGGAAGTGAATTTTCGAAAACAATTTTTGAAAAAGAGTTAGTGATTTTTGAAAATAGTTTTTGAAAAAGGTTAGTAATTTTTTTTTCGAAAATTTTTTTTTTAAATAAAAAATAAAAATAATTAGTTAATAAAAAAGAAATTTTTGAAAAAGAGGGAAGATATTTTCGAAAATTAGAGAGAGAGTGTTAGTTAGGTAGTTTTGAAAAAGTTAAGAAACAAACAAAAAGTTAGTTAGTTAGTTGAAACAAATTTTGAAAACCAATTTTGAAAAGATAAGAAGTTAGGAAGTTAGAAAAAATATTTTGAAAAGATATTTTTGAAAAAGATAAGATTGAAATTAGTTTTGAAAAAGATTTGATTTTTAAAATCTCAATTAATGACTTGATTCATAAGAAATCACAAGATATGATTCTAGAACTTAAAGTTTGAATCTTTCTTAACAAGCAAGTAACAAACTTGAAATTTTTTTGAATCAAAACATTAATTGTTTGTTATTTTCGAAAATTTGAAAAAAGAATAAGAAAAAGATTTTTGAAAAATATTTTTGGAATTTTCGAAAATAACTAAGAATTTTGAAAAAGATTTGATTTTTGAAAAAGATTTTGAAAAAGATAAGATTTTCAAATTGAAAATTTGATTTGACTCATAAGAAACAACTTGATTTTAAAAATTTTTGAAAAAGTCAATCCAAATTTTCGAATTTGATGAGAGAAAAAAAAAGGAAAGATATTTTTTGATTTTTAAAATTTTTATGAAAAACATGAAAATTATGCAATGCATGAAATTTTTAGATCAAAACATGTGATGTATGCAAGAATGCTATGAATGTCAAGATGAACACCAAGAACACTATGAATGTCAAGATGAACATCATAGACACAATTTTGAAAAATTTTTAATGCAAAGAAAACATGCAAGACACCAAACTTAGAATTCTTTAATGCTTAGGCACTAAGAATTCAAGAATGCATATGATAAACATGAAAAGACACAAAACAAAAAAATCATCAAGATCAAACAAGAAGACTTACCAAGAACAACTTGAAGATCATGAAGAACACCATGAATGCATGAAATTTTCGAAAAATGTAAGATGCACATGCAATTGACACCAAACTTATGATATGACTCAAGACTCAAACAAGAAACATGAAATATTTTTTATTTTTGTGATTTTCTAAATTTTTTTGGATTTTTATTTTATATTTTTCGAAAAATTATTTTGAAAAAGAAAAATAAGGATTCCAAAATTTTTAATATGAATTCCAGGAATCTTGCCATGTTAGTTTTAAAGCTCCAATCAAAGGGTCAGGCATGGCTTAATAGCCAGCCAAGCTTTAATCAAAATATGAGTATAATTTAGACATGACAAGCCTAACATGCTCTATCCAAAAGAATTAGACATGACTTTACAGCCAGCCATGCTTCACATGCTTCATGAAACACTGGAATTCATTCTTAAAAATTCTGAATAAAAAATTTTTTTTTTTGAAAACATTTTTATTTTTTTCGAAAACAGATGAGAAAATTTTAGAAATATTTTTGAAAAATTTTTTTGAAAAGAAAACAAAAAGAAAATTACCTAATCTGAGCAACAGGATGAACCGTCAGTTGTCCATACTCGAACAATCCCCGGCAACGGCGCCAAAAACTTGGTGTTGTTGCCGGGATTGGGATCTCAGACGATTCTTAGCGCCAAACAGGAACAATTAAGTCCCTGGCAACGGCGCCAAAAACTTGGTGCACGAAATTGTGATCTCCAGGCTCGAACAAATCCTGGTAATGGCTCCAAAGCTTGGTGCTCTGATCTTAATTCATAATTATCACAACTTCGATACAACTAACCAGCAAGTGCACTGGGTCGTCCAAGTAATACCTTACGTGAGTAAGGGTCGAATCCCACGGAGATTGTTGGTATGAAGCAAGCTATGGTCACCTTGTAAATCTCAGTCAGGCAGATATAAAGTGATGAAGATGTTTTCGAATATTAATTAATAAAATAGGGATAGAGATACTTATGTAATTCATTGATAGGAATTTCGGATAAGCGAATGGAGATGCTTTTCGTTCCTCTGAACCTCTGCTTTCCTGCTATCTTCATCCAATCAGTCTTACTCCTTTCCATGGCTGGCTTTATGTGATACATCACCACTGTCAATGGCTACTTTCGGTCATCTCACGGGAAAATGATCCAATGCCCTGTCACGGCACGGCTAATCGTTTGGAGGCATCACCCTTGTCAATGGCTTCATCTTATCCTTTCAGTGAATAATATGCTCACGCACCCTGTCACGGCACGGCTATTCATCTGTCGGTTCTCGATCATGCCGGAATAGGATTTACTATCCTTTTGCGTCTGTCACTAACGCCCTGCAATCGCGAGTTCGGAGCTCGTCACAGTCATTCAATCATTGAATCCTACTCGGAATACCACAGACAAGGTTTAGACTTTCCGAATTCTCTTGAATGCCGCCATCATTCTAGCTTACGCCACGAAGATTCTGGTTAGGAGATCTAAGAGATATTCATTCTAGCTTATTTCATGTAGAACAGAAGTGTTTGTCAGGCACGCGTTCATAAGGGAGAAGGATGATGAGCGTCACACATAATCATCACCTTCATCACGTTCTTGGGTGTGAATGGATATCTTAGAAGCGAAATAAGAAGAATTGAATAGAAAACGGTAGTACTTTGCATTAATCTTTGAGGAACAGCAGAGCTCCACACCTTAATCTATGGAGTGTAGAAACTCTACCGTATGAAAATACATAAGTGAAGGTCCAGGCATGGCCGTGTGGCCAGCCCCCCTGATCTAAGAACCAGACGTCCAAAGATGCCTAATACACTAGTAAGAGGTCCTATTTATAATAAACTAGCTACTAGGGTTTACATGAGTAAGTATTTGATGTATAAATCCACTTCCGGGGCCCACTTGGTGTGTGTTTGGGCTGAGCTTAAGTGTTGCACGTGCAGAGGCCAATTGTGGAGTTGAACGCCAGTTTTTGTGCTAGTTTGGGCGTTCAACTCTGGTTTTGGATCCTTTTCTGGCGCTGGACGCCAGATTTGGGCAGAAGGCTGGCGTTGAACGCCAGTTTACGTCGTCTATTCTTGGCCAAAGTATGGACTATTATATATTGCTGGAAAGCCCTGGATGTCTACTTTCCAACGCAATTAGAAGCGCGCCATTTCGAGTTCTGTAGCTCCAGAAAATCTACTTTGAGTGTAGAGAGGTCAGAATCCAACAGCATCAGCAGTCCTTTTTCAACCTCTGAATCTGATTTCTGCTCAAGTCCCTCAATTTCAGCCAGAGAATACCTGAAATCACAGAAAAACACACAAACTCATAGTAAAGTCCAGAAATGTGAATTTAACACAAAATCTATTAAAAACATCCCTAAAAGTAACTAGATCCTACTAAAAACATACTAAAAACAATGTCAAAAAGCGTATAAATTATCCGCTCATCATCTACTTTCTATTGGAATAAAACTTTTCAGATTTTCTACAAAGTTTCTCTACAAAGATGCATTAATCTGAACGTAAAAATCCATCGCCCGATTACAAAGCTACAGGTCGGCAAGGTGAAAATCAAACTCATTGCCCGACCACATGAAATCGAATTCATCGTCCAAAATTCTACAAAGATTGGCAAAGCGAGAACCAAACTCGCCGCCCGACTTCGACAAAATTGGCAAGATGAAAAAGCGATAAAAATAGATTAATGCGAAAGCTACAAAAGTTATAAAAAGTAATCCATAGAAAGAGGTCTGACAATGTTTGAGTAAAAATGGATTGCTAAAAATAACTTAGGATGGATCGACATGAAGAAGTCGGACCAATCGACATAAAAGCGACAAAAGTTATAAAAAGTAATCCATAGAAAGAGGCCTGACAAGGTCTGAGTAAAAATGGATTGCTAAAAATAACTTAGGATGGACCGACATGAAGAAGTCAGACCAATCGACATAAAAGCAACAAAAGTTATAAAAAGTAATCCATAGAAAGAGGCCTGACGAGGTCTGAGTAAAAATGGATTACAAGAAATAACTTAGAAAGGACCGACCAAAAAAAAGTCGGACCGGACCAATCAAAGCGACGAAGTTATAAAAAGTAATCCATATAAAGAGGCCTGGCTAGCCCTAAGTAAAATGGATTACTAAAAATAACTCAAGAAGAGTCGACAAGTGAAGTCGACCAACAGCTACAGATCGGATCGACACGAGAAGTCAGACTAACGAAAGGCGTGTGCTAGAAAGGACACAGCTTAACCTAAAAAGCCACGACCTCACAAAAAGCCACCAAAATTGTTCAGACTAAAAAAGTTCCATAAGAACATTAGCAAGTCATCGAACAAAGCTAGCCCCAAATGTCATTCCGACTAAAGCAGGAAACAAACAAACACAAAGGCAATCAAAGAGGTCAGACAGCAAAGTCTAACACTCTAAAGATTCCTGGAAGCATCAAAGGTTGCAAACAAACATACCAAAAAGCTACTACAATAAAAACTCAGAAGGCCACCCAAAGGTCGACCTTAGGAGTTCAAAAGCATTTGTTTTTTCCTAAAGAAAGTTGCTAAGAAAAGCAACTGAAATGTCAAGGCCACACCAGGCCTCAATTACAAGAACACAGAGTTTAAAAAAGCCCACAGATCGGGCTATACAAAAAATACATCACAGAAAAATCATCAAGGGTTCAAGTTCTCTTCAGCAGCAACACCCTGAGTTGTAGAAGGAGGAATAGTCTTCAAAGGAGTCGCATCCACGGTCCCATCCTCACGATTGAGTATCTCACAATCCGGATCGGGTTGGGAATGGTCGACTTCGGCAGAAGGATTTGAAGAAGTCGTGGCTGCAGAGGCTTTAACTGGTGGCACAGGGGGAGGATCCTCTCCTTCATCCTCATCCGGGGCAGGAACAATTTTTCCATCTTCAATAATATTATCCAAACTAAAAAGACTCAGGTCGAGCTCGGGAGCAAGAACTTGGACCTGAGCTTTTAGGTTTTCATACGCATCAGTCACACTGCCCATAAGATGACCCTGGAGCTCAGCATAGTCAGCATAAGCAGACTCCAGCCTCTCCCTGGTCTCCAATAGCTCACCATAGGTTAGAGTATAACTCTCCTTCGACTTCCTGGCCATCTCCTCGGCCAAATTCGCAGCCGCCTCAGCTCGGGTAGCACAAGACTTTTCCTTCTCCAAATCCAATTCCAACTTAATAACTCTGGCATCCAGCTCGTCCTTCAGACCTTTGATCCTATCAAACTCTGACTTTGCATCCTCCAAGAACTCTTTAGTTACATGAACGGGAGAACGCTGGATAGTTCGGGACAAGGCTGCACCCATATGGGCCATCCGAATGCTACTACTGGTAATTGGTACGCGGAATCGTGATTACACTTTAATTATGTAAAATTCATTGCTCTTTCTTTCCCTGGAAATGGCGCCAAAAACATGATGCCAAGACCATGGTTCACAACTCCGTGTAACTAACCAGCAAGTGCACTGGGTCGTCCAAGTAATACCTTACGTGAGTAAGGGTCGAATCCCACGGAGATTGTTGGTATGAAGCAAGCTATGGTCACCTTGCAAATCTCAGTTAGGCAGATATAAATTGATAATGGTGTTTTCGAATAATAATTAATAGAATAGGGATAGAAATACTTATGTAATTCATTGGTGAGAATTTCAGATAAGCGAATAGAGATGCTTTCGTTCCTCTGAACCTCTGCTTTCCTGCTATCTTCATCCAATCAGTCTTACCCCTTTCCATGGATGGCTTTATGCAAGGGCATCACCGTTGTCAGTGGCTACATCCCCTCCTCTTAGTGAAAATATGCTCACATGCTCTGTCACAGCACAGCTAATCATCTGTCGGTTCTCGATCATGCTGGAATAGGATTCACCCTCCTTTTGCGTTTGTCACTAACGCCCAGCACTCGCGAGTTTGAAGCTCGTCACAGTCATTCAATCATTGAATCCTACTCGGAATACCACAGACAAGGTTTAGACTTTCCGGATTCTCTTGAATACCGCCATCATTCTAGCTTACGCCACGAAGATTCTGATTAAGAGATCTAAGAGATACTCATTCAATCTAATGTGGAACGGAGGTGGTTGTCAGGCACGCGTTCATAGGGAATGATGATGATTGTCACGTTCATCACATTCAGGTTGAGGTACGAATGAATATCTTAGAAGCGAAATAAGATGAATCGAATAGAAAACAGTAGTACTTTGCATTAATCTTTGAGGAACAGCAGAGCTCCACACCTTAATCTATGGAGTGTAGAAACTCTACCGTTAAAAATTATATAAGTGAAAGGTCCATGCGTGGCCGAATGGCCAGCCCCTCTGATCTAAGAACCAGGCGTCCAAAGATTGTCTAATACAATTGTAAAAGGTCCTATTTATAATAAACTAGTCACTAGGGTTTACAGAAATAAGTAATTGATGCATAAATCCACTTCCGGGGCCCACTTGGTGTGTACTTGGGCTGAGCTTTAACTTTCCATGTGCAGAGGCCATTTGTGGAGTTGAACGCCAGGTTTGGATCCATTTCTGGCGTTCAACTCTGGTTTTTGATCCATTTCTGGCGCTGAACTCCAGAATTGGGTAGAGAGCTGACGTTGAACGCCAGTTTGAGTCATCTAAACTTGGGCAAAGTATGGACTATTATATATTTCTGGAAAGCCCTGGATGTATACTTTCCAACACAATTAGAAGCGTGCCATTTCGAGTTCTGTAGCTCCAGAAAATCCACTTTGAGTGCAGGGAGGTCAGAATCCAACAGCATCAGCAGTCCTTCAACCTCTGAATCTGATTTCTGCTCAAGTCCCTCAATTTCAACCAGAAAATACCTGAAATCATAGAAAAATATATAAACTCATAGTAAAGTCCAGAAATGTGAATTTAACATAAAATCTATTAAAAACATCCCTAAAAGTAACTAGATTCTACTAAAAATATACTAAAAACAATGCCAAAAAGCGTATAAATTATCCGCTCATCACAACACCAAACTTAAATTGTTGCTTGTCCCCAAGCAACTGAAAATCAAAATAGGATAAAAAGAATAGAGTATACTATAAATTCCAAACTATCAATGAAACATAGCTCCAATCAGATGAGCGGGACTTGTAGTTTTTTGCCTCTTGAATAGTTTTGGCATCTCACTTTATCCATTGAGGTTCAGAATGATTGGCATCTATAGGAACTCAGAGTTCAGATAGTGTTATTGATTCTCCTAATTCAGTATGATGATTCTTGAACACAGCTGTTTTATGAGTCTTGGCCGTGGCCCTAAGCACTTTGTTTTCCAGTATTACCACCGGATACATAAATGCCACAGACACATAATTGAGTGAACCTTTTCAGATTGTGGCTCAGCTTTGCTAAAGCTCCCAATTAGAGGTGTCCAGGGTTCTTAAGCACACTCTTCTTTTTGCTTTGGACCTTGACTTTAACCGCTCAGTCTCAAGTTTTCACTTGACACCTACACGCCACAAGCACATGGTTAGGGACAGCTTGGTTTAGCCGCCTAGGCCAGGATTTTATTCCTGTAGGCCCTCCTATCCACTGATGCTCAAAGCCTTGGGATCCTTTTTATTTCCCTTGCCTTTTGGTTTTAAGGGTTATTGGCTTTTTGCTCTTGCCTCTTGGTTTTAAGAGCTTTGGCTTTTTCTGCTTGCTTTTTCTTTTTCTTTCTATATTTTTTTTTTTGCCTATTTTTTTTTCTGCAAGCTTTGTTCTTTGCTGCTTTTTCTTGCTTCAAGAATCATTTTTATGATTTTTCAGATTATCAAATAACATGTCTCCTAGTCATCATTCTTTCAAGAGCCAACATATTTAACATTCTTAAACAACAACTTCAAAAGACATATGCACTGTTCAAGCATACATTCAGAAAACAAGAAGCATTGTCACCACATCAATATAATTAAGCTAAGTTCAAGGATAAATTCGAAACTCATGTACTTCTTGTTCTTTTGAATTAAAACAGTTTTTATTTAAGAGAGGTGATGGATTCATAAGACATTCATAACTTTAAGACAAAGTTACTAACTACTAATGATCATGTAATGAAGACACAAACATAGATAAGCACATAACATAGAAAACGAAAAACAGAAGAAATAAGAGCAAGGAATGAATCCACCTTAGTGATGGTGGCGTTTCCTTCTTGAGGAACCAATGATGTTCTTGAGCTCTTCTATGTCTCTTCCTTGTCTTTGTTGCTCCTCCCTCATTGCTTTTTGATCTTCTCTAATTTCATGAAGGATGATGGAGTGCTCTTGATGTTCCACCCTTAGTTGCTTCCAATAATTGTGTGGAAGAAAATGTATCCCCTGAGGTATCTCAGGGATCTCTTGATTTGCAGTCAAATGTTCTACCACTGAGCTATAGACCCTTGATGGAAGCTTTTGTTTTCCCTTTCCTCTTTCTAGAGGTTTCTCTGGCCTTAGGTGCCATCAATGGTTATGGAAAAAACAAAAAAAAACTATGCTTTTACCACACCAAACTTAGAATGTTGCTCGCCCTCGAGCAAAAGAAGAAAGAATAGAAGAATAAGAAGAAGATATGGAGTAGATGGATGGGAGGGTGTATTCGGCCATATGGGTGGGATTGGGTGGGAGAGAGATGTTGAATTTTGAAGGTAGTGGGTGTATGGATGTGAGTGGTAAATGGAAAACAGAAGGGATGATCATGAATGGAAAGAGAGATGATGAGGTAGGTGGGGATCCTGTGGGATCCACAGATCCTGAGATGATCCTGTGGGGTCCACAGATCTTGAGGTGTCAAGGCATTTACATCCCTGCACCAATTGAGGCATGCAAAATGCCCTTGCACACAACTCTGGGCGTTCAGCGCCAGGTTGGTGCCCATTTTGGGCGTTCAACGCCCATTTGTTGGCATTTCTGGCGTTGAACACCAGAACCATGCTTGTTCTGGGCGTTCAGCGCCAGGATGCTGCCCATTTTGGGCGTTCAGCGCCAGAACCATGCTCTGTTCTGGCGTTGAACGCCAGGCAGATGCTCCTCCAGGGTGTGATTTTTCTTCTGCTGTTTTTGACTCCGTTTTCAATTTTTATATTTATTTTGTGACTCCACATGATCATGAACCTAAGAAAACATGAAAAATAAGAATAATAGAGTTAGATAAATAAACATTGGGTTGCCTCCCAACAAGCGCTTCTTTAATGTCAATAGCTTGACAGTGGGCTCTCATGGAACCTCACAGATGTTCAGAGCATTGTTGAAACTCTCCAACACCAAACTTAGAGTTTGGATATGGAAGTTCAACACCAAACTTAGAGTTTGGTTGTGGCCTCCCAACACCAAACTTAGAGTTTGATTGTGGGGGCTTGGGGTGACTCTGCTTTGAGAGAAGCTTTTCATGCTTCCTCTCCATGGTTGCAGAGGGAGATCCTTGAGTTTTAAACACAAGGGAGTCCTCATTCCATTGAAGGACTAGTTCACCTCTGTCAACATCAATCACAGCTCTTGTTGTGGCCAGGAAAGGTCTTCCTAGGATGATGGATTCATCCTCTTCCTTTCCAGTATCCAGGACTACGAAATCAGCAGGGATGTAAAGGCCTTCAACCTTTACTAACACGTCCTCTACTTGTCCATATGCCTATTTTCTTGAATTGTCTGCCATCTCTAATGAGATTTTAGCAGCTTGCACCCCATAGATTCCCAGTTTCTCTATTACAGAGAGAGGTATGAGGTTTATTCCTGAACCAAGGTCACATAGAGCCTTAAAGATCATGGTGCCTATGGTACAAGGTATTATGAACTTCCCAGGATCCTGTCTCTTCTGAGGCAATGTCAGTTGATCCAGATCACTTAGTTCATTGATGAACAAGGGAGGTTCAACTTCCCAAGTATCAATGCCAAATAATTTGGCATTTAGCTTCATGATTGCACCAAGAAACTTGGCAGTTTGCTCTTCAGTAACATCCTCATTCTCTTCAGAAGAGGAATACTCATCAGAGCTCATGAAGGGCATAAAGAGGTTCAATGGAATCTCTATGGTCTCTAGATGAGTCTCAGATTCCTTTGGTTCCTCAGAGGGAAGCTCCTTATTGATCACTGGACGTCCCAGGAGGTCTTCCTCCTTGGGATTTGCGTCTTCCTCTTCCTCTTTGGGTTCGGCCATGGTGCTTATGTCAATGGCCTTGCACTCTCCTTTTGGATTCTCTTCTGTATTGCTTGGGAGAGTACTTGGATGGATTTCAGTGATCCTTTTACTCAGCTGGCCCACTTGTGCTTCCAAATTTCTAATGGAAGACCTGGTTTCATTCATGAAACTCACAGTGGCCTTAGATAGATCAGAGACTAGATTTGCTAAATTAGAAGCATTTTGTTCAGAGTTCTCTGTCTGTTGCTGAGTGGATGATGGAAAAGGTTTATTATTATTAAACCTGTTTCTTCCACCATTATTAAAGCCTTGTTGAGGCTTTTGATCCTTCCATGAGAAATTGGGGTGATTTCTCCATGATGAGTTATAGGTGTTTCCATAAGGTTCACCTAAGTAATTTACCTCTGCTATTGCAGGGTTCTCAGGATCATAAGCTTCTTCTGTATAAGAAGCCTCTTGAGTACTGTTGGATGCAGCTTGCATTCCATGCAGACTCTGAGAGATCATATTGACTTGCTGAGTCAATATTTTATTCTGAGCCAATATGGCATTCAGAGTATCAACTTCAAGAACTCCCTTCTTCATAGGTGTCCCATTACTCACAGGATTCCTTTCAGAAGTGTACATGAACTGGTTATTAGTAACCATGTCAATGAGTTCTTGAGCTTCTGCAGGCGTTTTCTTTAGGTGAATGGATCCACCTGCAGAAGTGTCCAGTGACATCTTTGATAGCTCAGATAAACCATCATAGAATATATCCAGGATGGTCCATTCTGAGAGCATGTCAGAAGGACACTTTTTGGTCAACTGTTTGTATCTTTCCCAAGCTTCATAGAGGGATTCACCTTCTTTCTGTTTGAAGGTCTGAACATCCACTCTAAGCTTGCTCAGCTTTTGAGGAGGAAAAAACTTGGCTAAGAAGGCCTTGACCAGCTTATCCCAAGAGTTCAGGCTATCCTTAGGTTGAGAATCCAACCAGAGTCTAGCTCTGTCTCTTACAGCAAAAGGAAAAAGCATGAGCCTGTAGACTTTAGGATCTACTCCATTAGTCTTTACTTGTTCGAATTCAGATCTGCAAGAATTCAGTTAAGAACTGAAAAGGATCTTCAGATGGAAGTCCATGAAACTTGCAGTTCTGCTGCATCAGAGAAACTAGCTGAGGTTTCAGCTCAAAATTGTTTGCTCCAATGGTAGGAATGGAGATTCTTCTTCCATGTAAATTGGAATTTGGTGCAGTGAAGTCACCAAGCATTCTCCTTGCATTGTTGTTGGGTTCGGCTGCCATCTCCCTTACTTGTTCGAAATTTTCAATCAAGTTGTCTCTGGATTGTTGTAATTTAGCTTCTCTTAGTTTTCTCTTCAGAGTCCTTTCAGGTTCTGGATCAGCTTCAACAAGAATGCCTTTTTCCTTGTTCCTGCTCATAAGAAAGAGAAGAGAACAAGAAAAGAAGTGGAATCCTCTATGTCACAGTAAAGAGGTTCCTTATTGTTAGTAGAAGAAGAAAAGGAATAGGGGTGTAATGTAAGGAAAGAAACACATTTGTGAGGAGAGCAGAGATGTGAGATGAAGAGAAGTGTTAGTAGATGAATAAACAAATAGAAGGAGAGGAGAGAGAAGAATTTTCGAAAAAATATTTTTGAAAAAGAGTTAGTGATTTTTGAAAATAGTTTTTGAAAAAGGTTAGTGGTTTTTTCGAAAATTAAAATAAAAAATTAAAATAATTAGTTAATTAAAAAGAATTTTTGAAAAAGAGGGAAGATATTTTCGAAAATTAGAGAGAGAGAGTTAGTTAGGTAGTTTTGAAAAAGATAAGAAACAAACAAAAAGTTAGTTAGTTAGTTGAAACAATTTTGAAAATCAATTTTGAAAAGATAAGAAGATAGGAAGTTAGAAAAGATATTTTGAAATCAAATTTTGAAAAAGATAAGATAAGAAGATATTTTTGAAAAGGATTTGATTTTTAAAATCACAATTAATGACTTGATTCACAAGAAATCACAAGATATGATTCTAGAACTCAAAGTTTGAATCTTTCTTAACAAGCAAGTAACAAACTTGAAATTTTTGAATCAAAACATTAATTGATGATGTTATTTTCGAAAATATAATGTAAAAATAAGAAAAATCTTTTTGAAAAATATTTTTATAATTTTCAAAAATAACTAAGAAAAATGAAAAAGATTTGATTTTTGAAAAAGATTTTGAAAAAGATGAGATTTTTAAATTGAAAATTTGATTTGACTCATAGAAAACAACTAGATTTTAAAAATTTTTGAAAAAGTCAAATCCAATTTTCGAATTTGATGAGAGAAAAGAGGGAAAGCTATTTTTTTTATTTTTGAATTTTTTATGATGAGAGAGAAAAACACTAAAATGATGCAATGCATGAAATTTTTAGATCAAAACAATGAATGCATGCAAGAATGCTATGAATGTCAAGATGAACACCAAGAACACTATGAATGTCAAGATGAACACCAAGAACATATTTTTGAAAAATTTTTAATGCAAAGAAAACATGCAAGACACCAAACTTAGAATTCTTTAATGCCTAGACACTAAGAATTCAAGAATGCATATGAAAAACACTAAACAACACAAAACAAAAACTCATCAAGATCAAACAAGAAGACTTACCAAGAACAACTTGAAGATCATGAAGAACACTATGAATGCATGAAATTTTTGAAAAATGCAAGATGCACATGCAATTGACACCAAACTTATAACATGATTCAAGACTCAAACAAGAAACATGAAATATTTTTTATTTTTGTGATTTTCTAAATTTTTTTGGATTTTTATTTTATATTTTTTGAAA
Organism: Arachis hypogaea; assembly: GCF_003086295.3. Lineage (NCBI taxonomy): Eukaryota > Viridiplantae > Streptophyta > Magnoliopsida > Fabales > Fabaceae > Arachis > Arachis hypogaea. The sequence continues at coordinate 40,913,096 of NC_092054.1, read as the reverse complement.
AATTATTTTGAAAAAGAAAAATAAGGATTCCAAAATTTTTAATATGAATTCCAGGAATCTTATGCTCTAAAGCTCCAATCAAAGGGTCAGGCATGGCTTAATAGCCAGCCAAGCTTTAGTATATAATTACATGGACTGGAGTGATTAGTTGAATACCGATCCCAAAGCAGTTTGGGTATGGCTTTACAGCCAGATAGGATTCAACATGTTTCATGAAACACTAGAATTCATTCTTAAAAATCCTGAAGAAAAGTATATTTTTGAAAATATTTTTAATTAATTTTTTTTTTTTTGAAAACAAAGGAGAAATTTTTGAAAGATTTTTGAAAAATTTTTGAAAACAAAACAAAAAGAAAATTACCTAATCTGAGCAACAAGATGAACCGTCAGTTGTCCAAACTCGAACAATCCCCGGCAACGGCACCAAAAACTTGGTACGCGGAATCGTGATTACACTTTAATTATGTAAAATTCATTGCTCTTTCTTTCCCTGGAAATGGCGCCAAAAACATGATGCCAAGACCATGGTTCACAACTCCGTGTAACTAACCAGCAAGTGCACTGGGTCGTCCAAGTAATACCTTACGTGAGTAAGGGTCGAATCCCACGGAGATTGTTGGTATGAAGCAAGCTATGGTCACCTTGCAAATCTCAGTTAGGCAGATATAAATTGATAATGGTGTTTTCGAATAATAATTAATAGAATAGGGATAGAAATACTTATGTAATTCATTGGTGAGAATTTCAGATAAGCGAATAGAGATGCTTTCGTTCCTCTGAACCTCTGCTTTCCTGCTATCTTCATCCAATCAGTCTTACCCCTTTCCATGGCTGGCTTTATGCAAGGGCATCACCGTTGTCAGTGGCTACATCCCCTCCTCTCAGTGAAAAATATGCTCACATGCTCTGTCACAGCACGGCTAATCATCTGTCGGTTCTCGATCATGCTGGAATAGGATTCACCCTCCTTTTGCGTTTGTCACTAACGCCCAGCACTCGCGAGTTTGAAGCTCGTCACAGTCATTCAATCATTGAATCCTACTCGGAATACCACATACAAGGTTTAGACTTTCCGGATTCTCTTGAATACCGACATCATTCTAGCTTACGCCACGAAGATTCTGATTAAGAGATCTAAGAGATACTCATTCAATCTAATGTAGAACGGAGGTGGTTGTCAGGCACGCGTTCATAGGGAATGATGATGATTGTCACGTTCATCACATTCAGGTTGAGGTGCGAATGAATATCTTAGAAGCGAAATAAGATGAATTGAATAGAAAACAGTAGTACTTTGCATTAATCTTTGAGGAACAGTAGAGCTCCACACCTTAATCTATGGAGTGTAGAAACTCTACCGTTAAAAATTATATAAGTGAAAGGTCCAGGCATGGCCGAATGGCCAGCCCCTCTGATCTAAGAACCAGGCGTCCAAAGATTGTCTAATACAATAGTAAAAGGTCCTATTTATAATAAACTAGTCACTAAGGTTTACAGAAATAAGTAATTGATGCATAAATCCACTTCCGGGGCCCACTTGGTGTGTACTTGGGCTGAGCTTTAACTTTCCACGTGCAGAGGCCATTTGTGGAGTTGAACGCCAGGTTTGGATCCATTTCTGGTGTTCAACTCTGGTTTTTGATCCATTTCTGGCGCTGAACTCCAGAATTGGGTAGAGAGCTGGCGTTGAACGCCAGTTTGAGTCATCTAAACTTGGGCAAAGTATAGACTATTATATATTGCTGGAAAGCCCTAGATGTCTACTTTCCAACACAGTTGGAAGCGCGCCATTTCGAGTTTTGTAGATCCAGAAAATCCACTTTGAGTACAGGGAGGTCAGAATCCAACAGCATCAGCAGTTCTTCTTCAACCTCTGAATCTGATTTCTGCTCATGTCCCTCAATTTCAGTCAGAAAATACCTGAAATCATAGAAAAACACACAAACTCATAGTAAAGTCCGGAAATGTGAATTTAACATAAAATCTATTAAAAACATCCCTAAAAGTAACTAGATTCTACTAAAAATATACTAAAAACAATGCCAAAAAGCGTATAAATTATCCGCTCATCAGTAATATAATTCAAATAACGAAGAATGGAAACATCGTCCATAGGAAGTCGACCATAAGGAGTGATCTGGTTATCTACAAACCCCACAGCATCAAAATCAGGGGCATCCAGATTGAAAGGCTCGACATTCCTTTGCTTCTTGGGGAGAGGACCTGTAGCAGAAGGAGAGGCAGAACCAGAGGTTTGGTGGGGAGGATCAGAAGAAGCCAGGCGAACCTGAGGAGTTGGTATAACCTTCCTCGGCCCAGAAGTGTCCGAGGTCGACCTCCCCAGCGTAACCTTCGAAGACCCCTCCCCAAGACCTTTGGCCGAAATGTTCTGGGCCGCAGTCGCCTTTCTCGCCCTCTTAAAGGCCTTCATAGAATCAGTGGTCTTTACCATCGCTGAAAACAAAGTAAAAACTAGAAATTGCAAATAAAAAAAGGATGGAGTGACAAAACAAACAAAATAACAAAGACAAACCAAAAAAAAATCGGCAGCTACCCAATTCAGAGCAAAGAAGGGAGGGGTCCCTCAAGAACCTCTTCGTATCAAGATGAGGAGGCTCTCCCCAATTCTCCTCTAGCACGTGTACAAAATCCTGCTCGAATTCATCCAACATTTCCCAAGTATACCTAGACACTACCACATTCTTTTGCCAGCATAAGGGGAAGGCAGGTTCATTATTTTGGTCCAAGAAGAAAGGCTGAGCTTTTTCAACAGCTCAGACCTTGAAATAGAAGTTCTTAAAATCCCTAAAAGACTCATCGTACATAGAAAAAACTTTCTTTCACTGGACAGCTCGGAAAGAAATCCAGGAAGCCTTCTTCTTAGCTGCCCCGGGTTTCGTCAAAACAAAAAGGTAAAGGAAGAGAGTTTGAGAAGGTCGGACATCCAGTTCTTGGCACAGCAGTTGGAAAATTTTTATGAAACCCCACGAGTTCGGGTGAAGTTGAAAAGGAGCTATGTTGTAGGACCACAACAAGTCGGTCTCAAAGGAAGTAAAAGGAAGGGTGATGTTCAGTTGGCTAAAAAAGTAATCATACGCATAAAAGAAGGGACGTTATCCCCGAGTCAGAGAAGGAAAATAAACTCTCTCCTCAGGGTCAGGCACTACCAATTCATAGTTTTTCTCCTGATCTCTATTACTACATATCCTATGATGCCTCCTAAGCCGTACACAGTACTCGGAATCGACCACGGAAACACACATCAAGACAAGAGAATCCAGCCAGTCGGACATGCCATCTGGAACCTTGGTAGACATCTCAACAATATTTTTGCGAAGAAACATGGGTCAACTAAGTCCTACAGTGAGAAAAAGAAAAAATGGGTTACTAATCAAAACAGCTCGGACAAAATAGGAGACATCTCGGACAAAGTATAGAGATAACTCGGACAATAGCATGTGAATGTCAAAAGACTCAAAAACAATAGTAAAAGGAGACCCAAGGACTCACACCAAGGTCCAGGGGCATCCTTTGGAGGAAGTAACAAAGTAAAGATTCGGGAAAAATCTTGCAATCTAAACCCTAAAAAACACAAAAGATCAATCCTTCTTTGACAAAGAAAATCCATGCAAAAACAGCAAACAGCAAGCGTGTAGAAATCATCAGAAAGATGTAACCTTTACTCAAATTCACAGTCTATTATTCCAAGATACAGATAGAAGAAGATCTATGATCAAGTAAAAAGGGCAGAAACAAGCAACAAACCAAATAAACCCTTCAAGCGCACAATACAGGCACAACGATGCAGACAAGATTTTAACTTTCCAAATCCAAACAAAAGATCAAAAACTTCTTCATCCCCAAACAAACACAAGCAAAATAAAACGGCGTGAAAAGTAGAAGAGAGAGAAGATGAAAAACCCTCAGAAATCGAAAGCAAACGATGAAACCACGCCAAAGCAATCACTGTCCGAGCAAAGAAAGAACGAAGCACTAAGCAAAGAGTCTAAAAGAAAAGTGAAAGAATAAATTGAAGGAAGAGGCTTTGAAATTCAAATAAAGAGACAAAGAGGGAAACAAAGGAGACGGCAAAAGAGTTAATAGGGTTTTACTCTCGCACGTTTCCAAGGAAACGCAAAACGTGCGTGCAATTAAAAAGAGTGAGAAAAACGCTCTGCATTCAAAGTCACTAATAGGAGTTCTACAACGAGATCAACAAAGATGCTCGAGCTCGGCTTCCCCAAAACAGAGATCGAAGTCTAAAAAGACACGACCTCAAAAGGAAGACCGCACTCAAGCAGGGGCACTATTCATGCCCTGGGTCGAGCTGTACGACCCGGGCTGATTAAAGACAAGTCGACCGACCTCCTCAGGTCTAGAATTCCCGACCTCTTCTCAAAGAGTTCGGCCAAATCGCCACAGAGAGCCCAAACAGGCCCAAATAAAGGGACACAGCCCAATCTAAAGGCAGTCAAAGCCTAGAAAGATCTATTCATGCCCTGGGTCGAGCTGTACGACCCGGGCTGATTAAAGACAAGTCGAACACGACTGCTCCGGCCACCACAGCAGATCTCATCCGGGATCGACCTATGGTGCACGAAATTGTGATCTTAGGCAACGGCGCCAAAAACTCTGTACGCACATCTTAATAAATTATTTTTCATTCACAACTTTGATACAACTAACCAGCAAGTACACTGGGTCGTCCAAGTAATAAAACCTTACGTGAGTAAGGGTCGATCCCACGGAGATTGTTGGTGTGAAGCAAGCTATGGTCACCTTGTAAATCTCAGTCAGGCGGATATCAAATGGTTATGGAGTTTTCGAATAATAATAATAAATAAACAGAAAATAAAGATAAAGATACTTATGTATATCATTGGTGAGAATTTCAGATAAGCGTATAGAGATGCTTTCGTTCCTCTGAATCTCTGCTTTCCCACTGTCTTCATGCAACCAGTCTTACTCCTTTCCATGGCTGGCTTTATGTAAGGACACCACCATTGTCAATGGCTACTTTTCATCCTCTCTGTGAAAATGGTCCGATGCGCTGTCACTGCATGGCTAATCATTTGGAGGCATCACCGTGGTCAATGGCTGCATCTTATCCTCTTGTGAAAATGGTCCAAATGCTCTGTCACAGCACGGCTAATCATCTGAGGTTCTCGATCATACTGGAATAGGATTCACCCTCCTTTTGCGTCTGTCACTACGCCCAGCACTCGCGAGTTTGAAGTTCGTCACAGTCATTCAATCCCAGAGTCCTACTCGGAATACCACAGACAGGGTTTAGACTTTCCAAACTCTCATGAATGCCGCCATCAATCTAGCTTCTACCACGAAGATTCTGACTAAGAGATCCAAGAGATACTCATTCAATCTAAGGTGGAGCAGAAGTGGTTGTCAGGCACGCGTTCGTGGGGGAATGATGATGATTGTCACGTTCATCACATTCATATTGAAGTGCGAATGAATATCTTAGAAGCGGAATAAGTTGAATTGAATAGAGAAACAGTAGTACTTTGCATTAATTCATGAGGAACAGCAGAGCTCCACACCTTAATCTATGGAGTGTAGAAACTCTACCGTTTGAAAATACATAAGTGAAAGGTTCAGGCATGGCCGAATGGCCAGCCCCCAAATGTGATCAATATGATCCAAAGATGAACTAAAAAATCATAAGATGGCTAATACAATAGTAAAAAGTCCTATTTATACTAAACTTGTTACTAGGGTTTACAGAGATAAGTAATTGATGCATAAATCCACATCCGGGGCCCACTTGGTGTGTGCTTGGGCTGAGCTTGAATGTTACACGTGCATAGGCTCTTTCTGGAGTTGAACGCCAGGTTGTAACGTGTTTCTGGCGTTCAACTCTGGTTCGTGACGTGTTTCTGGCGTTTAACTCCAGACTGCAGCGTAGAACTAGCGTTCAATACCCTTTTGCGTCATCTAAACTCGGCCAAAGTATGGACTATTATATATTGATGGAAATCCCTGGATGTCTACTTTCCAACGCAATTGGAAGTGCGCCATTTTGAGTTCTGTAGCTCCAGAAAATCCACTTTGAGTGCAGGGAGGTCAGAATCCAACAGCATCAGCAGTCCTTCTTCAACCTCTGAATCTGATTTTTGCTCAAGTCCCTCAATTTCAGCCAGAAAATACCTGAAATCACAGAAAAACACACAAATTCATAGTAAAGTCCAGAAATGTGAATTTAACATAAAAACTAATGAAAACATCCCTAAAAGTAACTAGATCCTACTAAAAATATACTAAAAACAATGCCAAAAAGCGTATAAATTATCCGCTCATCAACCTACAGTTTCAGGTAACCCTCGGAACAGTTGTCTATAAGCATACAGCTCCTCACTCAATTGATTCCACGATCCATGATGTAACCAATCATTTAAATTCTCGCTTCTTACAACATAGTTGGAACTAAACTTATAGTCAAAATGGTGAGAATTCATAGAGAAAAGAGTAAATAAAAACAAAAGCTAATAAGAAATAAAAACAAACTCCTAAAACTAGGAAAAGCAAACAAACACTAAAAAACAAGCTATTCACAATATTCACATATGAACAATAACCAATGACAAGCACAAATTGCGACTCCTCGGGAACGGTGCCAAAAACTTGATGTGAGGATTAATGCCGGTTCAGAATTCCACAACATAATTCTGTTGCAAGTATAGTCTAAACTAATAAATAACTCTCAATCAAAGTTTAATTCTTGTTTGTCACAACACAAACCAATAAAAACTGAGAGTATTAGATCTCGGGTCATTTCTCAAAGGAGTCGCAGTGAAGTATGCGTGTTATCGGCTATGAGAATCAAGGAGTGAAAATAGCAATTAACAAGAATTTAAATAATAAGAAAGTAAAGCAACCAACTAATCAAGTAAAGGAAATTTAAATGCTAAAATGGCACTCTTAGCAAAGGTTGAGAGTCAAGGATTCCTATCCTAGTCATTGACCACAAACATGAAAATTATGAAGAGTTAATCCCATTTAGTCAACCCTAACATCGAGTATAAGTCAAATAGGCGTAATTAATTTCAATTCACAAGTCCTAGCCAACTCACTAATTAACTTAGTGAAAGACTAGTGTCGATGGAAACCAAATCAACTAACAACCATAAATCATGAATCAATATTGGACATCAATGACTCAAGGTCACCTAAGTCCTCAATCCCAAACCAAGAGTGTGCAAAACTACACTGAAACTAAAAAAGGCATTTTCATAAACACTTGAAATGCATAAAAAGAAAGCATGGTAAAATAGCAAGAATTAATAAAATCTAAAACTAACAATTGCAAGATAACAATAACAATAACTAAAAGAAGCAACAATAAACTTGAAAATACTAAATTGCATTGAAGGAAATCAAAATTCAACAAGATTTCATGAAACATAAAAGTGACAATTAGAGAAATTAACAAGTAAAGCTAGGAGAATTGAGGCAATTAGAACATAAAAATATAAATAAAACTACACTAAAACAAGAATTAAAGACTAAAACTAAAGAGAAATTGGCCTAAGAACCCAAAATTCTAGAGAGAAGAGGGAGCTTCTCTCTCTAGAAAATTACCCTAAAATATGTTCCTAGCTACCCTAATTGCTCCCCCTTGATCCTTCTTGAATTTGGCTTCAAATACTTCAGAAATAAGTTAGATTGGGCTTGGAAAGGCCTGAAATCGCAACCCACGTGTTGCATTAAATGAAATTACATGATTGCAGTCGTGCGTACGCAGGATTGACCATGCGTATGCATGGTTGCGTGAACTTCAAAATGTGCATACGCATGCACAACCCTGAAGAGCTCCAAACTCTATTTCTTCATAAATTCTCTACTTTTGCATGTTTTTTCCTCACTTCTTTAATCCATCCTTGCCTTCTAAGCCTAAAATCACCCAACAAACACATCAACGTATTGAATAGGATTAAGGTTAATTAAATATAGCAATTTAAGAGCCAAAAAATATCTTTTTAATCTTAAGCACAATTTAGGAGGAATTCATAAAACATGCTATTTCAGTGAATAAGTGCAAGAAAAGTTGATAAAATTCACTCAATTCAACACAAGATAAACCATAAAATTGTGGTTTATCAATCCTCAATAATTGATATTTGTTCTTTATTATTACCTTGTTTAGTTGTCTGTAATCCATGTACAACCACATGCTCTCGTCCTTCTTTTTCACCAATAAGACCGGTGCTCCCCAGTCCCCACGGAGAAACGCTTGGCCGAATGAAGTTCTTACTCATTAACTCCTCCAATTGAACCTTAAGTTTTGCCAGTTCCAATGGTGACATTTTGTGCAGCACAAGAGAAATTTGTCCTACTCCAGGCACCAATTCAATCTTAAACTCGATTTCTTGAGAAGGAGGAAATTCAGGTATATCTTCAGGAAATACTTCAGAAAATTCGTTTACTACCAGAATCTGACCCAAATTCTGCTCTTCTCCCAACAAGCTTGCAGCTAATAGCACGAAACCTTGACACTCACTCTCGCTAAAGTTCACCACATTGAAATTCAAGTAATAACCCTTGGCTAACACTGTTCTTTTTACCCCTCAGACATAAGCTGCACTAATCATTCAAAATAGTCTAATAGTACATGATGCTTTGACAGCCAATCCAAATTTAGAATTAAATCAAGCCCAGTTATCGGCAAACATATCAAGTCATGGATGAAGGTTCTATTTCCAATGCAAAAGGGCACTTGTTGACAACCTAGCTTAGTTACCGCAGCCTCAGACGCATGAATATGTACTTGTAAATCATATGCCAAAACAGAGATTTTCAATCTTAATTCACTAGCTTTCTCAAATTATATGAATAAATGTGATGCCCCAGTATCAAACAAAGCAGTCAAAATTTTGTTACCGATTTTACATTTACCTCTGATCAATGTGGCAGACCTAGCAGCACCATTTGCTGTCATAGTGAAAATTCGACCTTACTGCTGAGCTCTCCCAGCCTACTAGTTCTTCTTCTCTAGACAAGTCCACGACATAAGCCCAGCTCCACCATAGTGATAGCACAAACCAATCCAGCTTTGCACGGAGTGTTCGGATGGTAACTCCCACATCTTTTGCATGTCAAGTCATTAGGAGGAACCTGAGCCTGCTTCCCCTTTTCTCTTCCTTGGTTGTTGCTGTTGAATCTCTAAAAAGTTGTTCTGACCCTGATGTGGTTGTGAAACATAGCCACCTTTCTTGAAATTCTGGCCTCTCAGTGTGAAATTCCTCCCTTGATTCCTTTGAAAGGATACTCTGTGATCTCTCTTGTCTAAAGCAACATTCCTTGCATAATCCTCAACAACTCTGCTCTTGTTTATCAATTCTGAGAAGATTCTGATCTCCATTGGTCCTACCATACTCAGAATGTCGCTCCGAAATCCACCTTGATACTTTATGCATTTCCATTCTTTGTAACTTTTCGGAGCACCCTGACACACCCGAGAAAACCCACACAACTCTTCACATTTACTGGTGTATTCTACCACAGACGTTGAGCCCTGCTTCAGCTGTAGCAACTCCATCTCCTTCACCATCCTGACTGAGTTGAAAAAATATTTCTTATAGAATTCAGATAGGAAGACGTTCCAAGGTATTGCAGTGTTATCTCATTGCAGAAGATGACGTGTTCCCTGCCACCAGAACTGTGCTTCTCCCATCAGCTGGTATGTAGCAAACTCCACATATTGGTCTTTAGGCATGTGTTGAGCTTGTAAAGCTCTTTCCATATCCTAAAACCGATTGTCAGCCTCTGTAGGATTTTTCATTCCTCTGAAGGTCGATGGGTTTATTTTTAGAAAAGTTGCGAAAGTCATTGGCCCATTACCACCGTTACCACCATTTTTATTACCAGCTTGATTCCCTAACACCTCAGCTGTGGTCTGCATAGCAGCAACCATATTTTCTAAAGTGGTCATGAAGTTTACTAGATTATTTTTAGTCATTTCAGGTTCCTTATTTACTCTCCGACATATTCGTTGACCACGTCCGTGCCCACGAGATGCCATTTGGTTCCTGTTCACACCAAACAATCGATATCAAGGTGATCTGTCTCAATATCTCAAGTCTAGTGCTTCAAAGTCTCAAATTCGTGCTCATGAACAAGTATGCTACATTTATTAGTTAGATAATCCTAAATAGTATATACACACACCTAGAGTATGCTCAGAAGCATAGTCAGCCCATCCCTCAGGCTCTACAAGAATGAACTGCTCTGATACAATAATATAACACACTACCGCACTGAGCTTCACGCTTAAGTTCATCAATCTGAGGTGGTGGAGTATCACGACCTCTAATAAGTAAAATGTGTACATAGGCATATATGAAAAAAAAAGTTTAACTAGGAGCCTTGAAGAAAAGGTTGAACAAAACAAACAAAAAAATGTGTTGCACTCGAATCGATTGAGTGTAAAAGGGATAGATAACAACGTGTAGTGAAAATACTGTACATATATATACATGGAGTTTCAAAAAGATACAAGTTGCAAGCTCTTAACTCAACCTGTGAAGCAAAGGCCGACCAAATTATGTATGTATGTATGTATGTGTGTGTATATATATATAACCTAAAAAATTAAATCCAAAAGACAAAATCTAAGCCCTGTTTCTCCAAGTCAACCTCTAGGAGGGACAAAATATAAGTTATGTATAAGATGGAGAATACTAGTTAGATACATATACAAAACACTAAACACAATACACATCCCCCAAAAACTAGATCTTCGTGTTCCAAGAGTCTCCAGCATGCTCAGCGAGGTGCTTCACGTCTTGCATCTGAAAAACAAAAATATATGTATCAAATGAGACTCGAGGATTCTCAGTATAGTAAAGGTGCTCGTATACATAATAAATAATGTCCATGAAAGCCAGAGATATTCCAAAACTCCAACAATTCATGTTCATATCCTAAAGTTTTCTCTCTAAACTAGAAAATAGGGTGACTATATCTAAGAAAATTTTTACTCCAACTCTTTGTTTCTTTCACAGAAATCCTCCAAACCCTAGGTAGAACAACCCTCAGCACCTCTTCCACCCGGCAGAAGGATCTTTCAGAAACAAACATAGGCAAAACAGACAAGAAAAGCACGTGTATAGATATCAATTATAACAAATAGATCAAGTAGCAGTTAATTGTAGTTAAACAAATAGGCATTCCAAAACAAATGCAAACCCAAACAAAATATATAAATGCATATGATGCATCCCTGTCCTATGGTCGATGAGTCTCATCTATCGGTTATCCAGCAAAACCTGACATGTCCGGTAGCGAACCCTGGACAGTCCCTGCGTGCGTGCATCTCCAAGAGTCTATGCATATATATGTGATCAATCAATTATTATCTCATTGGGGGAATCCGGGGAGTTAAAGTGCTTGGTCACATCTTGCGATGGAGGATCAACAGAATATCGAGTCACAACTTGAAGCAAGTGGTGGCAAGTCACTACATCTACTCAGGAAAACTCGTGTCTTAGATAATTTAAATGCACATGCCAAATAGATCTTTAGTTCATTATTTATCAATGTCATCATCACCATCAATTCATATCTCATTCAATCACAATTCAACATTATTATCATCGTGTTTATCAATACATCTCATTCATCATTGCCGATGCCTGATTAACTCAATTATCCACTTCACAAATCCTTTTCAATATCAACTTAACAGGTTTTACAGAAGTTTGAAAAGCTAGAAGAAAGGTTAAAAACTCAAAAATATAACTTTTTCAAAATAGGGTGGTCATGCGTATGCACGCCATCCAGGTACGCATAAATTCAAGTGTTGTCAAAGTTGCATACATGAACCACGCTTGCATACGTGAATATTCTGGGCAGAAGTGTTGGCTCACGTACGCAAGACACTTGCCGCATACACAGGAGTTCAAATATTGCCATTCTCGTGTACGCATACCCTCCGTGTATGCAAGAATATAGATAGTACCTAGGTCTCACATGCAACACCCTAACTTTTAGCATCTCACGATCATACTAAAAGTCCGAGCGCTACTTACCTCTATTCCTTTAATTAAATACTATGTTTATTTAATATTGAGCCTTCGTGAATACGAACCAAAACTCTTAATAAGAAAACGAAAGGAGACTTTATTTTAAATCACTTAATCACAAAAGTATGTATATTCACATAGCTTTATATACATCGACTTATTTCAAAGAACCTCAATTACAAGTCCTACCCCTCTAAAACCCAAAAGAATAAATGACGAGGGGAAAATAAATTCTAACAACTCAACTTGTAAACATAATCTTCCATGCTCCTGTAGCTTCGCACTAAACCTTCACACCTATAGCTGAAAGGGGTGGAAATAGGGAGTAAGAACTAGAAAGTTCTTAGTAGGGTCGGGGTGAATAGTTAGGTTCATTATCCAAATTTCAAACTTACATTTTTCTTATATAAAATTTTGCACAAAACAGCACTCCATACATTTCATCGCTGATCCTACCAATCACGGCCTCCAGCCCAACTCAAATCAACTCGGCCTCTAGCCTAAATTAAATCAATCTCAAAACTCAATTACAAAATAGAATCAATCACAAGCACAAACAATGCAAGACAAATACAATCAGAGAGTAATTACAACAAGTACAATAAATAACAGTTAAATAGAAATCATCAGATAGGCAAACTAAAATAATTAAGCATACCCAAACAAAGCAAACAAATGCAGTATGATGCATGCTTGTCCTACTGGTCGTGAGCTCACGTGTCGGTTACTTTTCCAGAACCCGACACACCCTGTAGCTAACTCGAATATCATCCACTTGAAAAGCGGTGAGCGGTACACCACCACGAACCCCACCTGACGGGCGGTATACCACCATGAACCCCACCATTGCGAGCGGTACACCACCACGAACCTAGCAAGATCTTCAATTGGAAAACAATACACACACGTGGGCAGTAAACCACCACGAACCCCATAAAACATTCATCACAACCCGTGGGCGGTAAACAACCACGATTCCTACGTCCATCATGACATTAGACAAGCGGTACACCACCACGATCCTTGCCAGGTCATAGCTCAAATTCAAAACCACAATCTTTTAAAATCTTGACCCGGAGCAAGTGGGATTAAGCCACAACCCTTGCGTACTTCCAGATCTTTCCAAATATCAAAATCTCTCTTTCAACAACAATTTAAATCCATTTCTCTTTCATCAAACTCCTTTTCTTGATAAATCGAATTCAAACATAATACTTTTCTTGATAAAACTCAAAAATAATCATTTCTTTAATAATTCAAAATTAGCTAATATAATTCTTAAAGTTTTTGAAAATTCGTTGACTCCCAAAATATTCAAAACACCCCAACTGGCTGTTCATATATAACCGAATCAAAATCTCAAGTAAACAACAATAATTCAACATGAACTCATTTAAATTCAAACAATAATTAATCAAACCAATATTCACTTATCAAATTCACATTTAATTATTATAAAATTACCAAACCCTACCTCCGTATAGAAATCACAACAAATATAATGAATCATAAATAGCTAATTATTTAATTTTCAAAAATTCGGGGTCTTACATCACGTACGCATGACAATCCCGCATATGCATGAATGTAATTTCCTTCAAAAAGCTGTTAGGTTGCAGAAATCAATTTTTTACACCAAACTTCAAACGCGCATAACTTTTTTGTTCAAATCATTTTTAATCCGTTTTTTGAATTCATAAACTTCACCAACCCAATTTTTATTCAAAATAAATTTCAAAAGACTTGGGGGTCCAAAAGCCAAGTTGTGGTCCGCCGAAGTTGGTCAAAAATTCTATTTTTACCAAAAGTTCAAAATCTCTAGTTTTCCAAAATCCTCAATTCAAAATCAACCAAACCATAACCAAATCAACACAATCCATTCCTACCCACTATCACATACTCATTGTCCAATTCTGAATCCTTCTAACACATAAATTCATCAATTCCTTCAAACTATTTTCACAGCCAATTTCACCAACTTCATCAATCAATATCAATAACACAATTATACACATTTAATCCACTAAAACCACAATTCAGGGCATTCAAGCCTTTTCTATGGCAACTAGCCTAAGTTTTCAAGTAATATTATAGATTAACTACACGAAACCAAAATCATACATCGGCCAATTTTCTCCCAAGCCACAAAACACCACAAAACCTCTTGTCACTCAAGCCTCTAAGTTTCAATGTCACCAATTCAGCTAGTCCAGCCACTAAAGTTACTCCCAAGCATACCACTTCATCAAATTGACATCAACTTCATATATATTCAATCTAATTTCATATAATTTCATATACAAACACAATTTTAATATCCTAATCTCATATAATTGGAAATTCAAAGGGGATAATAATTTCTTACCTTTACCCATAGAGTAGTTTGACGAAACTCAGCTATAACTCCTTCTAGAGTACCCCTTAACCATCAAAATTTTACAATTCTCAATACCCATAGACCAAAAATCACAAAATTGTAAGAGGAAAAGAACTGGGTGAGAAATTAAAATTTCTTACCACTTTATTCAGATAAATTTGAAGAGCTCAGCGAGAGGATCGCATAGTAGTAAACAGTGCGACAATCAGAATTTCAGATTGAAAGTTACAAGAAATTGAAATTGGAAGTGGAAGGGTTAGGGTTCTTGGCTGTTTGCTTTTTTTTCTTCAACGTGCAATGATGGAATGAAAGGGAGGAATGGATAAGCGGAGTTATATGTATGTTGGGCCTTGGGCCTAATACGGGTCCAGTCTAACTAGTTTGGTTTGTTGGTCCGGTCTTGGACTAAAATCTTTAAAATTGGTGTTTTAATTCGTATTTTAAATATTTTTACCTCTTCAAATTACAAAATTTAATTTCCTAATTCCTTGGACTCATAATTAATTTATTATTTAGTTATTTATTAATTAACTGGGTTTTATAAAATGCTATATATGGTGAGTCACTATGTTTTTATGTTTACGCATGTGTTATTCTACTTATTTTCATTATGTATTTTGATGAGCCGAAAATTGGATATGCTCAGATATTGACGAGTACAACAAATCGCTCCAAGTAATACCACGGTGAGTAGATATCGTTCCCACAAAGATTAACAGATTGAATCAAGCAACGTCTAACTGAATCTCTAATTAGATCGATCAAACCTTGGCAAAGAACAATGAAAAAAAATGCTGATTGTAAATCAAAGAAGACTTAGAAACTTTGGAGAAGTAATCAGAAAATGGGATGTCAAAGGCTTCGGAGGTATTTAATTCTTAGAAGAAGTAATACTTGTATTTTCTTATTTTGACTCATGCAAAATTCTTTTCACAGCAAATCATTTATAATTAAATTCTAATTCCTTAACAATTTAATTTTTTTTAACCTAATTAATCGCCAATTCCTTGGTCAACTAACTAAGAGAAGAGGTTAAGCACGGTTTCAATTTAAAGCCACATATCTTTCAAAATACTATTTCTAGACAAGTTGAAAATCATGAGAAAGAGTTTCAAACTAATTCCGATATTAAATTTTCCAAAGTAATAACAGAATCCAAGACAAAATTAGAATATTTTCTAATATTTCTAACCATTAAAGATGAACAACGAGACTCAATCTTAAAAAAGTAGAAAAACATGAATCAAAATAAAGAAAACACTTGAATTACTAATCCATAAAATCAAACAGAGCTTCTAACATTTAAAAATAGGAGGTTTAGTTGCTCATGGTAGAAAAGAAAATAACTTAAAACTAAAGAATTTATTGATCCATAGACTCTAAGAAGATCCAAAGATCTCTTTGTGAACCTTGTTTACTTATTTATATTTTAACTTCCTAACTAATTGAAATTCAAAAACTAATCTTATCTTCTAAAGTGTAAGATAATAACTTATTCAAATTCAAATAATACAATCTAATCTAAATCCTAATAAATAAATCTTATCTTTTTAGAAGAAGTTATTACTAATTAATCTTTTAAATCTTGAATTTTGAGTTAATTTTAGAGTTTTCTAGGAGTTGAATTTGGGCTTAGTGGCGCTGGGCTCCTTGGATTAGCGTTCGATTTTGAAGAATTCTGGGCTATTAGGAGTTGAAATTACACTTGGAGTCGGACTCCGAATTTGGACGCTGGGCGCCAGTACCTTGAAGATTAGGTAACACTGGGTGCTACTCCCTAAAATTGGGCACCAGCCCACTTTTGCTTTTCCCGTGTACGAAAGCTGGCCAGAAAACACAAAAGTTGCTGGCCCCTAGACTTTTCCTATTTTTAATTTTAATTAGAAAAAAATTAATTACCAATTTAATATCTAAAAGATTTAGCCATTGTCAATAAGATCCTTAAAAGATGTTATCGACAAAATAATTCTTGAATTATTTAAAAATACGGTAAAAAAAATCAATAAATATTATATTTTTTGTAAATAATAAAAAAACTTTTACAAACAGTTTATTTATTATATCTAAATTTTTTTGACAATATTTAAATAAATATTTAAAATGTGATAAAAAATTTAGAGTAAAATTTGATTTTTAAATTTTTTTATTCTTTAAAAAAATAGTTATTCACAATTTTTTTTAATTCACTTGATAAAAATAATTAAATTTTAAAAATAAAAAAATCTTATTTTTTTAATAATAATTCTAAAAATTAATATTAAATTTGATCTCTAAATTTATTTTGTAAAATATATATTTAATATTTAATTTTTTTTATTGTATTTGTAAATATTTCAAAAATTTATTTATTATTAACATCTTTTAAATTCATTTTGTCAGCGATGTAAATTTTAAATATTATTTTAGTAATTTACTCTTACAATAAACATAACGAGTGGACCAATTACCGCACGCCACAGCTGGGTATATTCGAAGCTGCATCAAATTACAGAAAAGCCCTACAACGAAATTCCAATATCATAATTACCCCTGGTTGTAACCTTTTGGAGGTCATCCGAGACACACGTGAAATATAAGAATTTTTGTATTATTGTGGGGTCATTTTCGAGAATGATTCGATCAGAGTCCACCCGTGAAGAGGGTAAGGCTAAATTGGTAATAACATGTTCTAGGCGGCTGAGTCTAACTCATAGTGGCAACTTTGTTGTTCTTCTTAAAGATGAGGGTGTTTTCGGAATAGTGTTATTCTCCTTAAAATATCCCCAGAAACAGACAAATTTTCCAACCAGAAGCCCTCGTCCTCTAGCAGCTTCAAATAAATTGACCTTTTAAAAGACCACTTGAATTTAAATACCCTAATACCCAGTGTTTGTTAATTATTTTTTATTTTTCCCGGAAAAATATGGAAAATACCATTATGTGAATAGGGATATTTGTAAATATTTTCCACCTTTCATGTAAATATGCATTAGGAAAATATATAATATTTGAACACAATATATATAGCATATAGGCATAATATGTATTGTTAAATAATAAGAAAATATAATATTGAAGAGTGTGTATATATATAGATTGAGATGAAAATATATAATTTATGGTTGATAAAAAGTTGTGTGTAAATAAAGAATAACAATTATTTATGATAGAAAATTTAAATGACAACGTTTGTTTCAATATAAAAAAATATTAACAAATTTTTTTTATGATATTCTTTAATCCAAGAAGTTAAATACTAATTTGTGATAGATTAAAATTTTATTTAATAGTTTATTATAGACTAATAAATTGTTGTATATAATAAAAAAAAAATTCTAATCCTCAACACAATTATTTAAACAAACTAATAAAAACTGTTGTTATTATAGCAATCCAAATTAATTAAAATATCAACGAATTAAAAGTGCTCCTAATAATAAACACAAATATAACCTATGTAAAAAAGAATACAAATTAAAATGTTACATAATTAATTTACCAACATACATAAATTTAACAACCATATATATATATATATATATATATATATATATATATATATATATATATATATATATATATATATATATAATCAACCCCCAAACTATATATTATAAAATATGTATTTAATATTTATAAACAAATTTGATTGTTCTGATAAATCAAATTTAATTAATGTAATAATTAATTATTTTATTAAAAATTATCTAAAATAATACACATACAAATAAATATATAATAACTAATGTTTTTATTCACAGAACATGCATTGTATCTAATTAAATTTAAAAAAATTCTCTGAAAAATAACAGTAAAGGGCGTTTTCTTAATATATGAAATAACGGGACGCAAGGGCATATAAAATAATCAAAAATATTATTTTTATATAAAAATTAACTACTAAAATTAATTATTAATATAATATATTTTTATATAAATATATATTTATTTTAAATTATTTTTAATATATATTTATCTTTTAATATATATTTTATGTTAATAAATAATTTTAATGTGTATGTAAAATAATATATATGGCTATAATCACCAGAAGTAGATCCTGATGAAAGAAGGATAATACATATATTTTTTTTATATTAGAGTGCAAATCCATATAGCATATAGTTCTTGTATTCTTGTGCCAACCCTCTCTCCTCTCACCACACCATAAAAGGAGGAGAGTTTCCTGCTTTTTGTCTTCCTCTACTTCCCACAAATCCCTTCTTTTTCTCATGAAAATTCATAATTAACTACTTCTATAACACCTTAGCTTTAGAGAGAGAGAGAGAGAGAGAGAGAGAGAGAGAGAGATTAATTAGTGTTTAAGAAATTAAAAGGGAACAATTTGAGTAGATTCTTGGTTGTTGCCTCATCAAATGTCAAACATAACAAGTTGTGATAGTGGGAGCTTCTCAACAGAGAACACAGTTCCATTATTAGAAGATGCAGTGGTGAAACAACAATCTTCAGAGATTCTTGGTGGTAGGTTCCATCATAGTCCACATTCTCATACTTCAACAACAACAACAAATAATAAAAATAATAATAGCAATGCTTCCAACTCAAATTCTCAACCTCCTCCTCCACCTCCTAAGAAGAAAAGGAACCTACCGGGAAATCCAGGTAAAATTATTATTTTCTTACAACATCAAGAAAAAGGGGGAAGTTAAAATGGTTTTTAATTTTTGTTTTTGTTTTTGTTTTTTTTTTTTTACATTTTTATCTAATTTTGAGTTTACTATTTTAAAACTTTAATTAACATTTTTTCTGCTTTATTATTTGTTTTGCAAAGATCAGTTCTTCTAGAATTTTAAACGGATACATAATCAAATTAAAATTGAACCATATAATATATATAGATGAAGGTTGTTATTTATGGCATGCATAGATAACAAAAGCTCTGGCAATCCTTTCATTAATTTGCATACTTCTTCACCCATGTCCTTATATACATACTTCTTCACCCATGTCCTTAATTGGTTCCAAAAAATAAAATTAAGAATTATAATGTTGTATATTCGCTCTCATATTACAAAGTGAGCTTCATGAAAAAGTCCCATATTAAATTTCTGGACATAATGGAGTCTTAATTAATTTGAGTACATTTAACTAAAAGTATAAATCTATATGCTCCACAAAATTAAGTAAAGAGGATTAGGCCTGATCTGTTTCAATTCAATACAAAAACAAGGGATGTGTAATTAAGTTCCATATTTAATGTATTAATTAGTTAATTTCCTCTAATTATGATTAGTTACTAATTAAATGAAGTGGAGAGACAAGGATCTGGATGGTGATAAAAAATAAATGGTGAATTATTGGTTTCGTTATAAGTAGTAAGAAAGAAGAGAGGCTCAATTATTGGGTTGCAGTGGTTTACAATCATTGCCCTCCTTCACTGTTGACTTTGCTTGACTACTACTACGTCTACTATAGCTACTTCTATCTCCCCCCTCCTTTTTTTTTTTTTTTTTGTGTGTCAAAACTGTTTCAGGTATAAAGGACCATATACTTTCGCATATGAGATACCTCATTCTCCTCTTTTATTTATGTGCTTATGTAAACTTTTTTTTCATTGTGTTTGTTTAAGAATGCGCCAAAATAATGCGGTTGGAAGATATATGGGGAGAGAGAGAGGTTTTGTAGTTTTTGATCTAATTTAAATGACACATCCAATTATCTCTTTGACTTATATACATTATATGCCTATACAAAAAATAAATTATCTGTATAAAATATATATTAAAAATAAATTAAAAAACATATTTATATATAAATATATAATAATTAATTAAATAACTCAATATTGTGTATACATAATATTTTGTATTTTTTTTCTTATTAGCTTGAATGGCTGTGTCTTCTCCCTATTTTTTAATAACTAGAGATTTGTATTAGAAAATTAGTATAATTTATACTACACTAAAATTCAAATGCAGATAATTCAATAAAAATTATATATATAAAAACCCTTACATGCCATATTGGTTCCACTTGGTGTTTTGTGAACAAACAATCCAATATTACATTTTCATCGTTAATTTCAATTTAACATACACGTGCACATACAATACATATGTTAGCTTTTTCAGGTTTTTTTGTTGTCTTTTCCTCCAGCTACATATATATCAACTGAAATTAAATAATTAGAACAAGATTCTTATCTTCTTTAATTTGGGTGACATACAATAATTTCACATTAAAAATTAATGTTATAATAGGACATAAATATATACTTCTTATGCATAAACAGTATTTAACATTTGACACAATACACTTGTAAATTTCAGATCCCAGTGCTGAAGTGATAGCTCTATCACCAACAACACTAATGGCCACAAACCGCTTCATATGCGAAATATGTAACAAAGGGTTTCAAAGAGACCAGAACCTTCAGCTTCATCGGCGAGGACACAACCTGCCGTGGAAGCTGAAGCAGCGAACGAGCACGGAGGTGAGAAAGAGAGTATATGTGTGTCCTGAGTCCTCGTGCGTTCACCACAATCCCGCGAGGGCGTTGGGTGACCTCACGGGGATCAAGAAACACTTTTGTAGGAAGCATGGTGAGAAAAAGTGGAAATGTGATAAGTGCTCAAAGAAATATGCTGTTCAATCTGACTGGAAGGCACATTCCAAAATATGCGGTACAAGGGAGTACAAATGTGACTGTGGCACCATCTTTTCCAGGTTCATCAATATATATACTTATTTAAAATATATTTTTAAACAAATTATATTTATCATTATATTTTAAACAACTATCATATTAAGTATATATTAAAAATTAATTATTTATATAAAATATATATTAAAATATAAAATTAATATATATGTATTTAATTTATACACAAATATAAATATATAGTGATTGATTTTGGTAGTTGATTTTGTTTTGTACATAATATTTTTAATTGTATATTAGTTAGGTACACGAAAATTTTGTGTGGCCACATTAAGCATTAAGTTGAATATTTCTCATAATTATTTATTAAATTCCATTTTAACTTTAAAATAAACATATAATTTCAAGTAGTATTACTCCATAATAATTATTATAGCATATGCACCACCTTATTGACATTTTATAACCAAGTATTTCTCTATTTATATATTAATTATCGGATGGAATGTGAATTTTTAATAGAAGTAGAGCCGTGTATTAAGTATTGGGTTAATATATAGTATTTGTTAGATGACTAGGTTTATATTGAAGATTATAAAATTTCATTGGCATATTTTATACTCCATATCGTCATGGAGTTTGACTCGTGTTAATTTTTCTACTTAATTTCGTTACACTAGTTGCATGCAGTAGCAATCCTTTGAAGCGTGCTGTTTTGGATATCAGAGATTCTTCTTGACCACACACGCACACCCTTGCTGAATTATTGTTATATATGTTTATTATATTTAATTCAATAAGCGTATATCATTTTTTATATTGCAACGATGTATATTTAAATATTAATATAAAATATACACTGAAAATAAAAGTTTTCAAAAGTAAATGTGAAAGTCTTTAATTGGTCTACAAGGACAAGTCATTATTCATATTCAACTTTATTTGTCTCCAGCTGGTTTCCTTGTCTAAGCCATTAAAATATTAGTATTGATTTGTTATTTAACACAAAATTGTCCATAAATGGTCATCATGGAAAAATTATAGGCCATATAAAAGAGAATAATCTATGTTTTCTAGAAAATAATGTATTTTTATGTTCAACGCTTCTCTTTCAATTTAATATCCATGAAGTAGTGAGCGTTTAGATATTGTCTCATAAAAATTAAAACGAATGTCACATGTTATTAAATATTATTATTTTTAGGTAATATTTAATCAATAATAATTTATATTTATATATATTTTATGTATAAAAAATATATAATTTATATTTATATTTATTATAATTTTATATGTATAAATTAATATAATTTATACATATAAATTAATAAAATTTATATTTATATTTATCTTTGCACAAATAATTTATATTTATATTTAAAGTTTGTACATATAAATTAATAAAATTTATATTTATATTCATCTTTGTACAAGCAATTGTTATTTTTTATATCTTAATTTAATTAATTTAAATTTTTTTATTAAATTAACTACATAATACATATTTATTGTCAGTAATAATTTATATTTATATTTATAAATATATATTTTGTACATAAAAAATATTTAATTTGTATTTATATATATCAAAATTTTACACATATAAATCAATATAATTTGTATCCATATTTTTTAAAATTTATACTGATAAATTAATAAAATTTATTTATTAAAAATAATTTGATATTTATGCTACTTAAATAATAACTAAAAATATTAAAAAATATTAGCTCTTAAAAATTTCTCATACATGAATGTTAATATTTGAACTTTTCTAGTTTTTTCACCAGAGGCTCTACACTTCTTTAAGAAAAAATATTAAGGCTAACCCTTTTAGCATTAAAAAATAAAAGTCATCTAGTATTGATTTACAAAAATAGTTTTGAGCATGTAGAATTTTTATTCTTAATCGAAACTAAAAAATATTATGCGTAAAAAAAAATAATTATATATTTACATATAAATATATACATTGTTAAATTGATTTTTTATAGTAAAACTTAAAGATTAGCAAAAATAATTATTTTTTATAAATATTTTTAGTTATTAGTCTAATTTTTTAGTTTAACAACCTAACTTCATTTTTTTAGTTTTACTTTTAAATATTGCTGATTAACTGTTAATTAAAAATAATAAATTTTATTAGTTCTCTAAATATTCTTTGATTTTCTATGTTTATTTTGTATTTCATGTATATTTTATATAAGATAAAAATTCAAGTGCAGTTAATTTTATATGAAGTTAATAGTTGAGAGTGGTTAAATAATTTAATAAATTTGACTAAATTTTTATCTGAATAATTGCAATTCAGTTTTTATGTTTATATAAACATTTTTTTTATTAATTTATTTTTTGAGTCTCCGCTTTTCTAATAGAAAAGGAGGATGCTCCCATAAAGACGGTGTAAAATGTCTTTTTGTAAAGACACTTATTGCCGTATTATTATTGGACGTATTAATAAATCGGTTATTTTAAAATTTTTTAACAAATTAGAATAAAATCGATTTTTTTATAACAATAACAATAAATCCAATTCTTATCAGATCCGATCGAACCGACCAATTTACATAATTCACTGGATCATGAATTTTTTTTAAACAAAAATCATAAATATATTTATCTTTTTATAAAAAAATTTAAACATAATTTGATTTAGACTGTGTAACTCGATCGGATCAAATCAGATCTAATAATTATAATGCAGACAATTGAGTTTATTATTGTTACTATAATAAATCGATTTTATTCTAATTTATTAAAAAATAAATTATTAACCAATTTAATAAAAATATCTAGTAATATTATAACACATATAAATATCTTAAAAAAAATATTTTTATAAAAATAATCTCCAACAGAAAAAGCAACCTAATTATTGAGATGTGTTAGTTGTTGATATTGTGCAGAAGAGATAGCTTCATCACCCACAGAGCATTCTGCGACGCACTTGCAGAGGAGAACAACAACAAGAACGAAGGATCATTATTCCCAAACATACCTTCAAATCTCCAATCCCAACCCCAAATCCCAAACCTCCTTCTTCCCTCTCTACCAATCACCACCACCCCCACCACTCTTTCTTCATCCTCCTCACTCCCTCTTCACCACGACCTCATCATTCCAAAACCCTCATTCAACAACATACCCTTCCCGAGAAACCCCAACACCACCTCCACCACCACCATCTTCGATGACAACGCCCTCCACTTAACTGCGTCGTCGTCATCACTGTCCTCGCCGCACATGTCAGCCACCGCACTGCTTCAGAAAGCAGCGCAAATGGGTGCAACCGTCAGCAGCAGCAACAACAACATAGTAGTGGAGAATAGCAACAAGGGTGGCGGTTATGTAACCGCCACAACAAGCATGGCGCCGCCATCGTTTAGCGGAGTAGCTCCAGTGCAACAGAATGTGAATAACAATAATAACAGTTTGTTCATGAACCAGTTCATGCAACAAGACATGGCTACTACTCCTCATCATTATGGTAATTTGATGTGTGGAATGAACGGTGTGGATATGTTCAACGCTATATTGGACCAAAGCAAGGCACTGTCCAAGATCATTGACCACAGTAACCACCACCGCGAAAGTGCGGTGACGAAAAGGGAGTGTACTAAGGGTGGAAGTATCGGGGGTAATAGTGATGTGATGACGTTGGACTTGTTGGGAATAGGAGGAGGCGGCGGCGGTGGACATAATGGAAGTGGTGGTTTCTATGGCGGTGGTAATAATAATAATAACCAGCAACAAGGAGATAATAATGGTGCAGCAAGTGTAAGAGATGAGGTTTGGAATTGGTCAACGAAGAACGCAGGTTTTGAATCCTTCTCAGCAACAAGCAGCATTTGAATGAATTGATTCTTGTTATCGTGAAGTGGTATTTTTATACTTTACGATAGAGTGAAGTATATGATCATAAATCATTGAAAAAGTCACATGTGAAGAAGTATAAGATGTTACTTTTTCATTGGTTAAATCATAACACTTTATCATGAAGTAATATTGTTCTACTTTATATGAGTATCTATTGTCACGAAATAATTTTAACTTCTTTTTTTTTTTTTCAATGGCTGGTGTAATTTTCTGCCAAGTTTGGTCGTTAATTATGTAATTTTTTCTTTAAAAATTTTAATTTAGCTATGTCCTCCGTTCGGCCATTCATTTATATTTTATTATTGTAATCTGGAAATTAAATTCTGGAAGAAAACCGAAAGTGCCTTGGCAAAGAGCAAGGCACGTTAGAGTTGGGATAACAGTGTAGATCACTTCTTTGTGTTCAGATAATTATTACTGCTGTTAAAACGGTTATGGTAAAATATTCTTGACTTTATTCAAGATTAAATAATGATGTATGAACTGATAGATAGAGAAGAAAAGTAAAGTTTACTCCACATTTATTGGGTAATTTACTTATTTAAACTAGTTAAAGATAGATATTATTAGAATATTCTAAAACTAAATGTATTATAATTTTATCCTCCCACTTTTTATAAAAATCGTGGCATATCTACAAGTTTTTCGAAAAAATATAAAACCTAGTAGATTACCACGATTTAAGCTTCAAATCTTCATACATGAATCGTTGTCACTGGGCATATTTTAAGTGGGTCAGAAATGTAAACCTTTTACAAGTATAAGACCACGATTTACACATTAATTCAAAATCATGGACAAGTGAGATAAAACTATAGGCACACAAAGCATAAGTCATGGGTTTAGTGTTGGTTTTCCAAGAATTGAATGAAACCCATGAAAGACCCATGATTTAGTGTGATACATACATAAAACATATGTAAGAAACCAACGATTTATGCAAAGTGGTGGCGTGCATATATATATAAAATCAGTAGCGAGCCAACGTTTTAGTTGAGCCATTTGAGCGAAGAAAACTCAAACCATAACAACGATTTACAGTTCTGAAATAGCTAGTGATCTTGGTGGGGTACACCGCATAACAAAACGTGGCGATAGATTATTCATACGGTGGCTATTCTGATAAAGTTGTCAGTTTCATCTTTTTGTGGTTGTTATTGATTTAAAAGCGTATCACTAAAAGTGTTGCTTAAAGAGAAAGTGTTATCCTTAATCGTTAACTTGGCTCTGATACCAATTTTTTTTTTTATTTTCGACTTTTCTTTTAATATAATTTCTTAAATCCTCAAGAACTTCTTTTATTTCTACACTTTCTCTTATTTTTAAATATCTTTCAATTTTTTTTCATTCTTCATTTTTTCTTTCAACAGCTTTAATTCTTTTAAATCGTAATATGATTTTTCAAGCATTTATAAAATTTTTAAATTTAATTCCACACTACAAGAAAATAGAGTTATTTTAACACTTTATTTTTTAACACCATAATTAAATGTCAAAATTAATATATATTTTTGACAAATATCACAAACGTCAAATTTTTTATGTTTTCTTGATGAATAATTTGACCGTAGAAAATTACTCCTCAATTTTGATACTCATTTGTTTTCAATTTACTCCACTATTTTTCTTTTTCTTTGGGCTCTGTTAATTTTGACATCACACTACTCTCAGTTTAGGATTATACTACTCATTCTTTATCTTCAAAATCTCAATTTATTCTTTTGTTTCAAGATCTCATTTCATTCTTTGTTAAAATTTTTTGTTGAAAATATTTTATAGTTAATAAGTGTCAAAATAAATAGTATTTTTGACAATTAATAAGTATCACAGAAAATATGTTCTCAAAATTTTCTAACAAATTATTTTTGACAGCCAATATTTATCAAAATAAGATTTAAATTTTTTTCACAATCACTTATATGTTAAAAATACTATTTTTGACAAAATTTTTATTAACATATTTTTATAGTTAAAATAGTGTCAAAATTTATTTTTTTGACAAATTTTAATTTTCTTTTACACATTATAACCCTCAAAAATAATCTATATTGTTGTAGTGACCAACTTGTTTATGTTTATTCTTATTTCTATCCTTTTTATTATATGATCGTCAATTTCGATCTGAAGATTATTTAATTCTCTTTTATACTCCTCTATTTTACTTTTTAATTTTCTCGCTCTTTTCCTTTTTATTTTATTTTCTGATTTTTCAATCTTTTTATGCTTTATCATAATTAAAAATAGTTTTGTTTAACATTATTTATTTTAGAATTTCTGCAAACTCTATCATCAATTCATCACTATTTTCTAGAGATTCTATTAATTTTTCTAGCTTTTCAACTTCTCTTTTCAACTTGTTATAGATTATTTTTAGAGCTTCAAATGCTCTTTTATTTATTTCAGAAAACTGCAAATAATTCAAACGATTCTCTCTTTCAAAGAGCTCTTGTTTCTTATCTTGATAAGTTACATATATTTCTTCTTTATTTATTGTCATAATTTAGTATTTAGGGTTTCATTTAATTTTTCGACCTTTTTTGTTAATTCTTTTATTTCAGAGTTTTCTTCTTTAGTCTCTAACTTAGATAAACTTAAAGGACTATTAATTTTAGATTCTCTTATTTGAAAATTCGATGAAACCAATTTTCCTGATGGTTCTTTTAATAATAGAACTAGGTTTTTAATAGCTTTATATTTTGGTATTTCTGTTTTTACAATTTTTTGAAATAATTCATCTACATAAATTCTTTCTCTGTTTTTAAATATTATACTATGATGGCTATTTGTTAAAGCATAATTTATTGCATATGTAATTGAAAATGGTTCATCATCTTGTTCCATTAGATTCTTTTTGTGAAATTTATAGCCAAACTTATAGATCTTCCAAGATTTTCAGTTGATAAAGGTATAGCATATCCAATATGGGCATTAAATTTAACATTTACATTTGCCAAATTTCTATGAACAATTCCAATTATTTGATCTATTGGGTCATCAGTAATTCTTTTGTCACAGATTGCTAAATTTATTGGTGAATTAATTCCTTTCATATATGTAGATTTGATTAAGACTTGTATGGTACTAATATGAATCCATCCAATTTTAGATCTTTTTTGTTGATCCTTAATTTTCTCAATCTGTTTACTCAATTCTTTATCATTTATCAAAGCTATTTCAAGTTCTCCATTGGCAGATTTTATCTTTATAGGGGCTTCAAGTTGAATGTTTCCATAGTATATTATATTTTTTCTATTAAAACCTTCTTTTAAAAGACTTTGCTTATTAAAATTTTCATTTGATTTGAGATTTAATTCTGTTTTTAGAACAGCCTGTTTTTCATTATCTAATAAAGCAGTTAATCTATAATAATTAGATTCTTCCGTTAATTCTAAACTTTCTAAATAATTCATAACTAAAAGATTAAGATGAAGATGTACCTTTCTGGAGAAAAACTTCCTTTATTTAGTATATTTTACATAAGGTGTTTTTATCTCCAGAGGGGAGATTGTAGATAATAACTCCAGAGGGGAGTTTAGAACTATTTTTCCCTAGGAGAATTCTTTGTCAGACTACAGAATCGCCTCGGCAGCTTCCTCCTTGCTCTCCTAGCATGTGAGTACTCTTAGCCTTCTGCTTTCTGTTTTCTGATACCCTCTTCAATTGCCTAAGCAACCTATTTATAATAGTTGGGTCTGATGGACAATTCCCATCCTTACCCTTCTTATGACGTCATTGCTTACGTCATTGTTTATTATCTTGCACCAGCTACATTATTGGTGCTTTATGACCTAAGCGCTTACGTCATTATGCAATAATGTTGAGGGATGCTTCAGATGCACTGTCCTCTTCTTTTATCATGTGGGCTTCAGATGCACTGTCCTCTTCTTTTATCATGTGGGTTGATTCCGTTTCATTATTGCTTTCTTCAGATATTTCTGAGGCACATAGCTGGCACTTGTGGTCTTCTCTATCTTTTATCAAATAGCAGAGATTCCTCTTTATCCCTTCAGGGAGCTTTTCTAAAAGTCCAGATAAATTATAGAATGCTGATTCAAATTCCACCAAGAGTCTCATCTCTCTTTCTTCAATTTCATTTCTTTTACTGGACACAAGCAGAGTATTTCTACTTTTATAATTAATCCTTGTGTGAGATTCTTTCGTTATTTTTTGAGTTCTTTCAAAGACCCTTGCTAATGTGCTGGCTAGTCTTCCTTCATGACTGTAAATTGTTAAATTTTGAATTCAATCAATTGGTTGAAAATTTCCTGGGAAGACGGACATGAATATTACTTGGTGTGCTGAAATCAAGCATTCTTCTTCTTTATTAAAAATAGGTTGACTGTTTGTAAATTTTAGGGATACATCCCTTGGATTTACATTGTCAATCATATTTTTAAATCTCTTTACTGCATCAAGAATCCTGTAGGAAACTCACTAATAATTTTTAGATCATTAAAAATTAAAATTGTATCAATTAATCCATACTGGAAAAACTGATAAGTGTCAGATGGGGAAGCATCTGGAAAGATAACCAGCTTTGTTAGCTGTTCTTTGGCAATAGGATAATATCCCAAAATTGCCCTTTTTTCTTCAGTCCAATTCAGGACTATATTAAGGGTTTCTCTGAGATTTGATCTACAGACCCTTTTCTTTTCCTTGATTTCAGCCCTTGTAGGAATGTTTCTTATTATTCCTATTCTCTGGGTTTGAATTGGAGCTTTATCTGCTCTTTTTAGGGTTTGCTCTGGATGAAGAGCTTCATATTCCCTGAAGGATTCCTTTGCCTCTTCCAGTGTTAAAAATCTTCCTTTATGAGTTATCCTTGATTGATGTGTGAATGGTGCTGCTTTTTCCCAGGCATCATATACTCCTTTCATGGGGCCATTATAAATTATATAATATTTTTTATCTTGGGTGGATTTTTTAATAATTTCAGCAATTGTTATATTTTCTGAAATTTTTTCTTCACCTGATTTGTCCACCATGCTTAGCTGGCTGAACTCTGATGGTTTCGCTTGTTGTGTTGATTTCATTGCTTCAATGGCCTTCTTGAGAGATTGGATCTGTGTTCTTATTTGCTGACAATGCTTGCATTTTTCGAGTTCTTGCTCATATTTTTGAATTTCTTGATCTAATGCGTTGTAGACGAACTCCATTCTCTCGTTAATGTATCTGCAATAACATTTTTGTCACCCTTAATATATTCAATCTTTATTGGATATTGTAACAAAAATAATTGCCATCTTACTAATCGTCCATGATTATAGTCAACTTTTAAATTATATCGTATGAAACCTGTTAGGTAACTTGAATCTGTCCTTAATGTAAATTCTCTTGGTAGTAAATCAATTTTCCATTTTTTAAGAGATTTAATTGCTGCTAGAGTTTCCTTTTCATGAGTAGTATATCTCTGTTCTGTTGGAGTAAAAGTCCCTGAAATATACCTGCAAAGTAATTCCTTTGGGGAATATTTAGAATCTAGTGATTCTTTTTCTCGTTTCAAACTTTTTATAGCTTTCTTAGCTTTTAGACATCCTGACCAGGTTATGTCCGAAGCATTTGTTTCTACTATTAAGTAGTCGTTTTCTTCTGGAATATAAAGTTCTGGAAGTTTTTCACATACTTCTTTGACTCTTTGAATTTGCATACTATCTTTTTCTTCCCATTTCCATTCTTTTTTAGTACTTATTTTTGGAAATAAGCTTTTAGTGTATTCTGTTATATTCTTTAAAAATCTTTGATCAGAAATATAATTTATACACCCTAAAAATCTTTGTAATTATTTTCTATCTTCTATTTTATTAGGAAATAAATTTATCTTTTCTAAAACATTTGGTTGAAGTTTTAGCTTTCCTTGAGTGGATAGAATTAATCCAAGAAACTCTATTTCTTGTTTTGCTATTCTTGCTTTCTTTTTGCTAAGAACTAATCCTTTTTCTTTACATCTTTCTAAAACTATTAATAATTTTTGAAGATGATCTTCTTTATCCTGTTTTGTAAAAATTAATATATCATCAATGTAAACTAAAACAAATTCATTCAACTCTTTTAGATTTTTTTCCATAAATCTTTGATAAATATCTGGGGCTTGTTTTAATCCGAATGGTAATACATTCCATTCATAGAGCAACACACTTGTTGATTCTTTTGTTGGGCAAGTAAAAGCAGTTAATTTCTTTGTTTCTTCGTCTAAATGAAGTTGCCAATATCCTGATTTTGCATCAAGAGATGAAAACCAAGTTGCTCCTTTGATTTTTTCTAAAATAGAATCTTTTCTTGGAAGTTTATGACTCATAGTTGCTTCATTCATCTTCTTATAATTAATTACCATTCTTCATTTTCCTCTTTTAATTTCATTATTGTTTTCGACATAAAAGGCTGGAGCCGCATGAGGACTTTTACTTAATCTTATAATTCATTTTTCCAAAAGATCTTTACATTCTAATGAGAACTCTTCTCTATCTCTTGCGGAATAAGGAATTTTATTTGGAACATTTATTTCTTTTGTAGGATCTTTTAATTTAATGCTTACTAATTCTTTATTTATATTTTTAATATCTAAAGGATTTTCAGCGCAAATTTCATCCAAAAGTTCTTCTATCTTTATTTTAAGATTATTTTTTGGAATATTTATCTGAAAATATAAATTTAAATAACATGTTTCTAATATAAAAAATATTTTAAATTTTAAAATCTTATCTATAGTAGTAGTTGGTATTTTTATACGTTTTGATTTTTGATTTATTGAAGAATCGTGTGGAGCTTTTAAAATTATATATGTTAATTCTTGAATGAATGGATGATATAACTTTAAAAAGTTATTTCCTATGATAAAATCTATTCCAAAATCTAACATATATATAGATGGAACAATGAACCTATAATTTTGAATAAATATTTCAGCCATCTCTGCTTTTTGGTCAATTTTATGTATTGATTTGTCAGCTATTCTAACTCTTAATGGTTTCTTTAATTTTTTCCAATCAAGTTTTATATTTGTACTAGCAAAGCATTGTGTTGCTCCAGTATCTATGAAAGCATTTATAAACTTTTCTGTTATTTTTATAGTAATAAATGTGGCATTATTGCTCAGTCTCTGAGTCTGTTTCTGAGACATATTCAAAAATATAGTCTAAGTTATCATCTGATTCTTCTAATGGTTCCATGAAACAAGACTTAGCAATTTCTATTTGTTTGGTAAGGTCCTTTTTATCCTTCTTTTTTGGACATTCATTTGCATAGTGTCCTTCTTCTTGGCAATACCAACACTTACAATTTTCTTTTTTATTTGGGCAATAGTCATTTTTTTGTCTTTTATTTTTATTGTTATTTCTTTTTCTAAAATACCTCTTTTTTCTCCAGTTTGGATAGTATTTTCTTTTTCTAAATTGATATTTTCTTTTTCTTTAAAAATTTTTATTAAGACCATATTTTTGAGGTATTTCTTCATTATCCTGACAGCAAATTCTAATTATATTTGCAAATCTTTTTTGAGTCGCTTCTTGCATACAACGTTCTTTTATTTCCTCTCTTATTGCAGAGGTTGCTCCACCAAAATTATTTTCAATTGTCCCTCTATTTATTTCTCTTATAAATCTTTCCATTATAAATTCATTAGCAGGATATGGAAGTTTTGTTATATACATACTAAGATAATGGTCTTTATCTTCTTCTTTTAATTTATAATAATGTATTCTATATTCACATATATAAGATTCCACATTACATAAATCATATATCTGAATATTAGCTAAATGGTTTTTTGCTTCTTGGTATTCTTTATTAAAGACTTCTTGTCTATGATCTATAATATTTTTTCCAAAAAATTCTTTATATAAAATCATCATTATATGTAATATCTTGTCATAAGCTGTTGTTTTTGTTGCTAATTCTTCTATTATTTGGTTTTCTATTGATGTCATATAATCTCTTACAGTTCCTTTAGTATGAAACCCTATATAATTCCAGATATCTCTTCCAGACAATTCACTAAGTTTTGGATTAGTAAAGGCTTCTAATAAAAAGGAATTCAACCAGTTCTCGAAATTTTTTTTTTCATTCTGTTTACAGTCTAAATCGAGCATTCTTTCTCCTTCCATTTCTTGAATTTTAGGAACGTATTTTGATGGTATTTTTGTGTACTTTGAATCTTTATTCATAAACCCCTTTTTAAAAGTATAATTTTTAAAACTTGTTTCCCATTTAAATTGAGATTGATTATCCTTAGATGTTCCAGCTTCATTTTTTACTTGTATTGAAATTGCTGGTTCTTCATCACTTGAATAATCTAGGATGTGTTCTTCATTTTCTATATTTTCAGAATTTACTAATTCTTCTTCTATTTGAAATTCTTGTTCTATAATATTATTTTCTTGAGCCATTTTTAATTGTTTAAAAAGCATTGTAACTTCTTCTAATTTTTCTTCAATATTCATAATTTCAATGGTGGTTTTACTTTTAATTCTGTTATGTTGATTATATTTTGAAATTTTTCTTCTTTGGGATATCTCTTTCTGAAAATATTTATTTAATATCTGTTTAATTTCGTTTATATTAGGTTCCTCTTTTTCCTTATTTCTTTAAAATTTTATGGATACTAATATTTCTTCAAGCATATCTACTATAGAATTTAATTGTGGGTTAAAAGTATGATAAAGATGTGGGGAATCATTTCCATGGTAACATTTTTTAGAAATTCCGTGTGAAAAATAAGTTTTTTCAGGTTTTTGAAGTCCTTCAATAAAACTTATAGTAAAATAAAGATTTTGAGAAAAATCATTTTGTATTGATTTTAAGAATTCGGTGTCATTGCAATTAACATTAGTTAAAATCATTAGTTTTTGATCTATTAATTTTGATAATTTAATTATTTCTTCTCTTAAATCTTTCAATTTACTTTTTTCCATTAGGTAATGCTTTTCTTATAAAAAGCTATGATTTTAAGTGTTTTGTAGTGAAAAGTGTGACTTTAAAATGTATGGTTTAGATTTTGTCACGTAGGCGTCTTTAGAAAAAATTGTTTTTAGGATCTTTATTTGAGTGGTGGCTTATCATATTAACTATAATGACTAAATGAGATTGCTCATGTGGCAGGAAATATAAATAAAAAAATTAGTCTTTTTAAATTTTTTTTACTACGTTGACTATAATTAATGCGATGATGGTGTGAATTGCTAATACAAATTACTATATAAAATACTGTACAGTTGTGATAGATTATAACACATTTATAAACTATAGAACTGACATACATAATTAATACATGTTAAATAAATAGAAAAATGAAATAGGTCACATTGGCAAAGGCTGAACTTTTATTGTTAAAAATCTAAAAACATGCATTTTGATGGATTTTGATTTTGTAAATGAGTTATTGTGTTGTTATTGTGAAAAAATAACAGAAGATGCCATTACACGAGCGCATTATTTTTTACCTTCAAGCTGTTGAGTTGTACTATATTGCTAGGGTTTATGAGTATCGGTTTAAATTTGACGAGACATTTATTTGTGCATTTATAAAGCAATCACATATAAAGAGACACATCTTTTATATGCTTTTCGAAGAGTGCATAATGATATTGTAAGATGTTACGTAGGTGAGGCAGTGAGTGAGTGTTTGTCAGATTTTGAACAATACATGCCTGAAGGGAGATCAGCATGGATATAATTTCAGGAGTTATTTGGTAAGTTTTCTCCTGACCCATATATTTAGAAGCACAGCGTCTATCAGACATGGTTCCAACAGAAATTTAGGGTTCTCCTGGCAAATGCTAGTGAGGATTTATGCTCAAACATACATTATGCATAATGCTCTTATCGACTTAGTTGTTTGGAGATAAATTTGGTGCTCAAGTATACATTCATTGATTGTTCTATGTTGCAAAGCTGGATGAGTTGAAAAAATATAGTTGGGGTTCTGCCATGTTGGCGTGGTTGTCCGCTGCATGTGTCGTGTTGCCAACTAAAATGTGGTGCAATTAGCCGGTTTGTTGAGCCTTCTCCATTCATGGATATTTTGGCGTTTTTCTAGATTCAGACCCTGTGGGTATGATTCATTTGTTTGGCTATTGGCCTCTAGGTAATAATATTCTTGGTTCAAATTTCTCATTTAATGCAATAGTTCATATTTATCTATTTCGTTCATAATGGTAAGATGATTACATTGTAGGTGGAAGGGATTTAGTCCTTCGTATCATGAGAGAAAGTCTAGGTTGAGGTTGAATATGTTGCAATCCACTGAGGTAAGTATCTTACATGTTGTTTAGTTAATCATAGTAAAGTGTTAAATATTCTGAAGCCGTAACATAAAACTTCAGTGTCTTAATAGTTTTGTGGAGGCCATTTGATCCGGAGGTATAAAGTGTTATGGATCACGCTATCATTGAGCACAGACATCAGATATTATATCGTTCTGTTATAATTCTGATCTACTTTGCTGTTATTGAATGCCATCAGATTGATCGTGTTATACCTAAGTTTGGTGGGGTGTAGCACCGACTAGAGACATCTCTTGACATTGATTTCCTTATGTCAAAGGATAGGAGGGGTAGAGACCAATGGTTCTCCGAGTATCAATCAAAGTGGTACGAGTTCAGAAATGCCAGAGAGCAAGTTGTCCTATGCTTCAACCTTGTCCTAGTCCATCAGCGAATTTCATGGATTGGTGATACCAAGAGGCATAAAGACTTCTATCATCAGAGGATGTTCTTGATAAACAACTATTTTATGGTTTATTTTGTATTGAATTGAGTGGATTTTATCCATTATTCTCACACTTATTCATATAATTCACATGTTTTAAATTTTCCTTCCTAATTTTGTGCTATGATTGAAAACATGCTTCTTTGGTCTTAAATTCGCTAATTTTAATCTTCTCTTATTACCATTCGATGTAGTGATATGTTTGTCAAGTGTTTTCAGAGTTTATAGGGCAGGAATGGCTTAGAGGATGAAAAAGAAGCATGCAAAAGTGAAAGGAATACAAGAAACAAAGTATTTCAGAATCTGGTAGCGACGCGCACGCATGGACGATGCATACGTGTGACTGGTGCATTCGACAGATGACGCACACGCGTGGCTGACGCCTACGCGTGGCCAGTGAAAATTCCAGTGACGCGTACACGTAGCTGACGCGTACGCGTGACAGAGCGTCACGTGCTGCATTAAACAGAAAACGCTGGGGGCGATTTCTGGGCTGCTTTTGACCCAGTTTCAGGCCCAAAAATACAGATTAGAGGCTGTAGAGTGGAGCTGGAAAAAGGAATCATTCACTTTCATTCATTCACACTTTAGGTTTTAGATGTAGGTTTCTAGGGAGGGAGGCTCTCTCCTCTCTCTAGGTTTAGGGCTTCTTCTTTCAATTTCTCCTTAGGTTCAGGTTCAATCTTCCTTTAATTTAGTTTTTGTCTTACTTTTATTTGTTTAAGAACTTTAGTTCATCTTCTTCTCTTGTTAATTTCCCTTTTTCATCATTTTTTATGTTTATGAGCTCATGTTACATTTGATTTCTGTTAATGCAATTTATGTTTTCTATGTTTATTGTTACTTTCTTTAATTGTTAGTCATTGATGCTTGCAATTGGTTGTTTAGATTTAATATTCCTTGTTAATTTTATCATGCTTTTATTTTGTGCCTACCAAGTGTTTGATAAAATGTTTGGGTGAATTTTAATTTAGCTTTTTACGTTCTTGACTTGGATTGATTATTTAGAGACTCTTGAGTTATCAAAAGTCTTTTGTTGATTGGTGATTGAAGATTGCCGGTTAGCTTGAACTTCACCAAAGCTAGTCTCTCACTATGAGTTGGCTAGGACTTGTGAACTTAAGTTGATTGTATGCACTTGACCTTCCTCCATTGGTTAGAGGTTAACTAAGTGAAGGCAATCCACATTTACCATCACAATTGATAATGATAATAAGGATAGGACTTCTAATCCTCTTTCCTTGTTAAGAGCTTTCGTATTTATTACTTTATTTTCTTGCTATTTTTACTTTCTTGTCTTTTAATTCAAAAACCCCAAAAACGTTTTCCCATAATCAATAGTAAGTACACTTCCCTGAAATTCCTTGAGAGACGACCCGAGGTTGAATACTTCGGTTAATTTTATTGGGTTTGTATTTGTGACAAACAATTTAAACATTGATTGAGGTTTAATTGTCGGTTTAAAACTATACTTGCAACGCGATATTTTTGTGAAAATCTTTACCGACATTTTTTCTCCGTCAAGTTTTTGGCGCTGTTGCCGGGGAATTGCAAATGTGTGCCTTATTATTGGTTATTGTGAATATGTTTGCCTTTTTTGTCTTTATTAGTTTTTGCTAGTTTTAGGAGTTTATTTCCCTTATTTCTTATTAGTTTTTGTTTTTATTTTCTCTTGCTACTATGAATTCTCACCCCTTTGGCTATGAGTTTGGATCAAATTATGTCTAGGGAATGGAAGCTACAATGAGAACATGCATCAAGGATGGGACAATCAAAGGTGGGAGGAGCCTCAAGCTTATGGACAACCCTCTTGGAAACAACCATTCCATGATGCATACCAAGACAATGGTTATTATGGTAGACCTCTTCGTGACAATCAACAACCACCATCATATACCTATGAATCCCCTCTTCAACATAGCTTTGAACCACCATACTCACAAGCCCCCTACAATCAAACACTTCCATATGATCCTAACCTTTATCCACCATACCAACCACCCTACGAGCCATATGACACTACAAGAAAACAGCTCTATTGCCACGCTTTTAAAGCGTGGCGAAAAGCTGAAAAAAGCATGGCGATAGCTTTTTGCCACGCTTTTTGAGCTACCGCCACACTTTTGAAAGGGTGGCATCTGGAAGGGTGGCGGTTGCTCTATCGCCACGCCTTTTTCAGTCTATCGCCACGCTTTTTTTGCCACGCTTTTTACATATTGCCATGCTTAAAAACGTGGCCGTATGTGGGAGATATGGCCACGCTTTCAAAGCGTGGCCGTACATGAGATATGGCCATGCTTTTGAAACGTGCCAATAAAGAGATATAGCCACGCTTTGGCCGTATGTGAGAGATATGGCCATGCTTTAAAAGCGTGGCCGTATGTGAGATATGGCCACGCTTTAAAAGCGTGGCTTGCCAATTTGAACTTTTTGCCACGCTTTGTTCACGCTTTCAAAGCGTGGCCTATTCCTTTGTCAAATTAAAAAAAAGGAAAAAAATAAGAAAATATAAAAAAAAATTTCTTATTAATTTTTATGAATTTAATAAATTTTAAAATTTGTTTGCAAATTTCATGGCTAAAGAAAGCGTGGATAACAAAAATGTTTGCTAAAGAAATGTGATTGAATCCAACAAAAAAAATTCAAAATGTTTTGACAACTTGTGTAATTAAGTCATCTAAGGATTATTTCCTAATGAGAACTCATTGTAACAAACTTATAAGAATGACAAGAAGAATATGCAAATCTATGGTCATTGCAAAATACATATATGAATCAAAGAGAATGATGAGGCTGAGAGCGGCATCTATTGAGCAACCTTAATAATGCATCAGCCTTCCTTCTAGCTCTCAATGAACCATGAGCAGCCAAGCTTTGAAGCGATGGCATGCTCCTTGGATTCGCCAGCAATCACTGCGCAACCACCTTGGTACAGACATGATAAACACAAAGCTGATGAGCTTTTGCAGGCTGAGTGTTTTATTTTGTAACAGGTACATTCCAGAAAAAATCACAATTGCAAAGGTTCAAATTAAAATCTGGCCATCCCGAAACAGATTTCATTATAGCCATATGTGCAATATCATGTATAAAATTAATTTACTCAAGAATTGGATGAAACTAAAAATCTTTGTAAAATTAAAGGGTAAAAGTAAAGCAGATAATAATAATAATAATAATAATAATAATAATAATAATAATAATAATAATAATAATAATAATAATAATAATATCCCAAATATCCATGAAGTAAAAGCATTGAGTAAATGATACATAACAAAGTTTCAGCATGGTACAGACATAATAAAATAGATTGCAAATAGGTTAGCATTTTCAACTAGTAAAACCAGTACCTCATTGATTTCAAACAAGTCAATGTCATGAAGTTCAAGACCAGTAGATTTTACTGCAGCTGGAATAGCAAATGCCAGGCCAACTCCTATAATAGCAGGGTCTACTCTGACAGTAGCAAAACTCCTACAATAATTGAATATAGGATGCTAAGACAATTAAATACAATTATACTCATTTGTGAAATGAATTACTTCAAGTAACCTATCTAGTAGACATCTTTGGAATTAAATGAGCAGAATCAAATTAAGAGCTTAAAATGCTGCTTCTATATATTAATGTGGAATTCAGATATTATAAAACCTGCACTATAGAAAAACTACTTGTAAAGTATACACATTGAACAATATATGCTGAACTGTTTCAAGATCCTCATATTTGACTTGTAATACCACTAATAACAAAATTACTTGTTCTGCGTGATTATTGTGTACCTGAAGGTTCCAATAATCGAAAGCCCCTTTTGCATGGCTACTCTTCTCTTCATCAGGAGAACTGCTGCGGCACCATCACTAACTTGACTAGCATTGCCTGAAATTAAAAATAAGAACTGAGAACAAAAATATGAAAAGAAATTTAAACTATATCAAACTTAACATTAACAGATTTCTTCAGCACCTGCTGTTGTTGAACTATCTTTCTGGAATGCAGGCTTTAGCTTTGTTAGATCCATCAAAGTTGAGTTAGGCTGAATACTATCATCAGCCGAAACTATAATTTGCTTTTCCTCTCTGGTTTTTGGATCCACAATCTACAGAAAAATCATTAATAGTTTAGTACAATAGTACTATAACATTTCAAAATCTGCAATGAAACTTACATTGGAAGTTGGCACTTACCTTGGTAGAAACTGGTATAATTTCATCTTTGAATTTACCAGATTCTCAAAGGCCAATGCAGACGGATTCATCAGCCAATTTGACATGAAGTGCATCCTTGTCTATGGTTGAGTACACAGCCACACAGGGTATTCCCAATTCATGAGTAGTGCAAATAGCACGAACCGGGATTTCGCCTCTGTTAACTACCAGGATCTTGTCACCCTGGCAGGTAGCATGGAGTGCCCCAGAAAATTCACCTTAGTTGTACCTAAGAAACTGCATTATGAATTCTTGATTCCTCTACTTGTCCCTGCATACAAGCCCTTTATTTTCGTTTCCATTCAAGATCAGATTCAGATTTAGAAGGATGCAAAACATGAAATTAAATCTAAGTAATCAAACAATGACGCATTTAGTTCAAGTAATTAGAATTTAGAAGCATGGAGAAGTGGGTGCTTACTGGGATATGGTAAAGAACAAAAAAAGAAAGGATGTGAAGATAAGAGCAACCACTTACCATACCACTTGGCGAGTTCATCATTGGCAGGAGTGACAGCAGCAGCAGCTTTCTTTGAAGGAGGAGGTGGTGCTGCCTTCTTCTTACCAAAGAGAGCCAGTGGAGAGTATAAGTACTCAAAACTCGAAAGAATTCCTATCTTACCACTGAGAAAGATAAGAGAGGGAAAAACAAACCTTGCCCTTCAGTATCATGACATTGAAATTGCTGCTGGTCCTCCTCAAAGGAAGCGGTAAAGTTGATCATGTTACACCAAATCAAAACTGTCCAAATCCATAATTTGATAAAGAACAAATAAATCTCTAAAATAGATCAAAATTTGCACAATTAAAATCAGAACCAAATAAGGATATCAAATCATCAATAATCAAACATGTTTCAATTAAAATTAGAATAAATAAAAAACAAACAAGGAGAACAAAGCAACAATAATTAGAACATGTTTTAATTAAATTCAGAACAAATCAGACCCAAACTTGGAGAACAAATTCAGAAAAATCACACCACAAAATCTTCTCAACAATATGAAGAAAAATTCTGGTCTTGATCAGCTTTCAGATGGTGTTTGTGTTAGGGAAAAATCTGAAAAGGAAAAGACAATGAAATATTGAAACTTTTGGAAAATCTATCTATCTCATTACAGCATATTTTTTCAACTTAGTTCACAATATTTATATTGTTAGCTTCTAAAATAGTTTCATTTGATTCTAATATTATAGCATATTATGCACTCTATGTCAAAGTAAAATTTCAATAGCTGCACGCTGGATAAAACTAAGTTTAATCAGCACACTGTAGCGATATTCCATTCCATCATTAGTACACATGTTAAATCACAATTTTGGGATTTCAATGAAAGAAATATGCAAAGAAAGCAATAAACGTTTGCAGAGAAGAAATGGTACTTGATGAAGAGGAGGCGGTGGAGATGGTGGAGGTGGGGCCCGCACCAGCGAATGAGGTCATCGAAGGAGAGGTGATTGGGAACGGTGAGAATGAAGACAAGAGAAGAGCGAGAGCTAGGGCTTGGGATCGAGGAATGACAGGAGCTCCAGAACAAGTGGAGAACCCTTCTTCGCTCCCTGAATTTAGGGCTCGAATCTTCATCGTTCTCGGAGAAGATAGATTCAAGGTCCAGAGGCTGCTCCGAGTTGACCGAGTGAACTTGGAGGAAGACACCACCAGAGAGACTTGCGACGGAGGGCTTGCGATGGACGCTGTGCGACGAGGGAGTCACCACCAGAGAGAATCACTGCCGAAGAAGCAGCGATGGTGGGAGTGCCAGAAGAGAGAATGACGACGAAGGCATCGCGAGCCTCGGCGATGTTCTTCGGAGGGCTGGGGTTCTTCGCGGAGTGCTGGGGTGAGGACTGGGGTTCTTCGAAGCTTTTAGGATTCTGGCCTTCTGGGTTCAATGAAGAGAAACGGGGTTTTGAATGATGAATGAGATAAGCAGTGTTTTGAATGAAGAAGTACAACGGAGCATTTTATTTTGTACGAGGACCTTTTGGCCACGCTTTTGAAGCGCGCCAAAAGAGTTGTAAGAAACGGCCACGCTTTTAAAATGTCACTATAACGAAACTCTGTCGCAACGCTTTTAAAATGTCCCTATTTCTATCTATGGCCACATTTTTGAAGCGTGGCAGAAAAAAACGTGGCCATATCTCAGCTCAATTGCCACCCTTACAAAAGCATGGCCATAGACTCATTTCGCCACGCTTTTGAAGCGTGGCAAAAAAAAGTGGCCAAATCTCTAACCAATCGCCACCCTCGTAAAAGCATGGCCATTGACCACTTTTGGCCACGCTTTTGAAGCGTGGCAAGAAAAAAGCGTGGCCATAGGCCTTTTTTCTTGTAGTGTGAACCATACATAGAACCACCCACATTCCAACACAATTACTCCCAAGAACCACCACCTCAATATACACCCTCACCATATCCTTATCAAGAAGAACCACCTTCGTATTATGAGCCCTTTCTCCCAACAAATGAACCCTCCTATCCACCCCGAGCTCCCATAGATGATACCTTTAGTGTTATTCGCCAAGGGTAACGAGAGCTTCAAACCACACTTACCTCTTCTCTCACTGGTCTCACCTCTACTCTCCAAGCTCTTATATCCCGTGTGGATCCACCCTCTACCCCCAATACTCATCCCTCGAGCTCTAGTGCACTTCCTTTTCACCCATATCCATCAATCCAAGAGCAATACATCCTAATTATGCTGGTAACATAGAACAAGAGAGAAGGGATCGTCTTAGATACTTAATGGATCGGATTCACGCATCCCTACTTCAAGGGAAGCAAAAGGAGGCCCAAAAAGTGGAAGTAAGAAAGACCATTGAAGATGAAGGAATAGTTGAAGAATTAGGGGAGGTTGAACAAGAGGGAAGTTCCATCATTGAAGACAACTCTACACCAAGTGACAATAGAAATCTTGTTGAAACCTCTTCCATCGGATGTGAAACCAATGTTGAGAAGGACTGTATACACCCTCCAACACATGACTTGATCAATGAGGAAGTGTTGGAAGAAGTTAACAAGAAAGTGAGAATTGAAGAAAGTTGTCAAGAGGTGGAAGTCATCAAGGAGGAGCTGGATTTTGTACTAGGGCAAGTGGAGAACGCCAAAATTATTGAAGAAGAGAAAGTGGTTGAAGATTTAGGAGATGTGGAACCTCGATGGGA
The DNA here is from genome assembly GCF_003086295.3 of Arachis hypogaea. NCBI lineage: Eukaryota > Viridiplantae > Streptophyta > Magnoliopsida > Fabales > Fabaceae > Arachis > Arachis hypogaea. The sequence goes on along the minus strand of NC_092054.1, from coordinate 40,870,127 downwards.
GTCTCAAGTCATAAAGCCTCCTTCTAAGATGTTTGAATTTGATGTTGAGGAGGGTGTGCAACCTCCAAGTCATATCATGGTTGAAGACTTTGAGGAGGTTGATCATGAGATGGATTCAATAATTGATGAGTTTTTATCTACAATTGAATCCTTTTGTAACACCCTAACTAGCCTAAGCTTTACCTCGCATCGTAAAGTAAACGTTAATAAGAGATTACGACAATTCTAAACTCACACATATAATATATAGAAAGAATTAATAATATCTAGAAACCCGATGAAAGATATAGCTCAAAAACAGGATTTAAAAAGCGCAAACGTACTAACAAAGCTTCTAACTTACAACACAAGATACAAATAAGATATATCAAAATATAATAGTATAATATCATAAGAATCTAGTCACGGCGCGGAGTTTAAGCCGGCAAGCCATATACAGACCATACATGGAACCAGACAGTAAAAACAGCTTATACAAGTTTTGTTCTCTCAACATATGCCTCTAGGCTAAAACAAAATACAAAATGAGAGATGTATAAACAAATTAAATAAAAAAGACTCAAAAGGTATCCGGATCCTCCGCTTCTGTCACCATCCAAGCAACTCACCGAGGTGGGTTGCGACCTGCATTTGAAAAATACAACAGAAATATGGAATGAGAACCGGCGGTTCTCAGTATGGTAACAGTGCCCAGTGATGTAGGATATAAGACCCCGGGATGCCAAAGGCAATCCTAGACTTCATATCCATCACAAGATTTCAATCTTAAGGCATACTAAAACAAATAAGCATGATTATATAGATCTTACCATAGATAAACAGGGTACTCTATCTTAAGGGATTTCTATTCTAACCAAACACCGCTGTCCCATAGCCTTCACCAACCTATCCTCCATGCGATCCCATCGCCACCGCCTTCTGAACCTCTTCAATCTCAGTAGAAATCACAATTATATACAATGTAAGTAAATCACAAGTAGAAGCATATAAGGCAAGTAACTCAAGTAAGAAAATAGGCATGTTATACAAATAGGCAAACCATTACAAGTAGTCAAAGCATACAAACAGATAGGAGATGCACATGATGAATGCCTGCCCTATTGGCTGTGATATCACATTGTCAGTTCAACTACCAACCCGACACATCTCCATGGAGATGTCGCCCTTCGAAATCATCATTGGGAACCCCCGAGATATAGTGCTCGGATCAATGTCCAGGATTTTGCGCCTGCACGCTCTATTGATCCGAAGGGGTGCGAGCGGGATACTCTTGCCACAGACCTCACATCTCAACGCAAGCGGGACAAACCACCGCCCTTACGTCGCCGCCGCTACCTCGACAGGCGGGATCCAACCGCCGTCCCTGCCGGGCGCATAGCGTCTCATAATCTCAATTTAAAACAGTAGTTCAGTGGTTTTTCATAAAACATTTTTAATACAACAATGATTCATCATTGCACATTCGAGTCCTCGACTCATCTCAACCACTGTCACATCAACATTTCCATTTCCATTTCCGAGTCCTCGACTCATCACAACTACTGTCAATTCACATTTCAATTCTGAACTCAACAGTTCATCAGTTTTCATCTCATATACCAATCTACCTTCACACGCCATCAAACACATCCTTAGTACACCCAAAACCTAAGCCTCCGTTTACTAATTTTTCATAATAATATCAACTAAACTCTAAAGTTCTTTCCCATGTTCTCATACTCAAAATCAAGCCCAAAAGTCTTAAAATGGTGTCATAGAAGCTTACAATCTTGTTGGGAAGGTGAAATAGTTGAAAACAAAGTTAAATTTGAGAAACAGGAAGCGTGCGTACGCATAGGGGTGTGCGCGCGCATGCCCTGGAGAAGTTTTAGAACGTGTGCGTACGCATAGAGGTGTGCATACATACAGATGCCAAAATTCACAATATCTATTTGCTTGCACAACCTGTGCCAGCGCCCTCAACAGAATGACCTTCCCAACGTGTGTGTACGCACTGGGCTGTGCGTACGCACAGCGCTGTGAACAGATTGCCTGTCTCTGCGTGTGCGTACGAACAGGTCTGTGCATGCGCACGGGTTAAAAATTCTGCAAAGGTGTGCGTACGCACAAGGCTGTGCGTGCGCACATACCAGAAATCATAAAATTCTACAACTTTGCAAAATTTCAGATTTTTACACCAATCTTTGAATGATCATAACTTCCTCTAAAAAAATTCCAAATCTTACACTCTTTATATCAATTTGAAGAGTTTTCAAAAAGCTTTAATTATATACAGTTTTCAACAAATTTTGAAAACCGAGGCATAAGTTATGATCAAACAAAGTTCACCGAAAATAAACTTTTACCAAAAATCACAATTTACGAAATTTTCCAAAATCCTCAAACCACCTCCAACCAAAGCAATACCAAACTCCCATTTTCAACACAATCTACCCTCTTAGGTCACAATTTACCATTCATGTCAAATTTTCCACCACACTTCATCATTTTGAATCTCAATTATCAAACATATACATCAGAAACAATTTTTCCACCATCACATGCATCCATCGTCATTATATCACTATCAATCTCTATGATCAAACTCATTCATGCTTTATGTTAATACTCAATAATATTCATTCATCCAAACTCATAATACATCATATCTCAACATCATAATCAACAACATTACCAATAATAATTCACAAACCTTATTCAACCAATCAATATCAACAACCACATTAAATCAACCCTATCCTATAGGTCACTAGACTAAATGTCCATGAATATTATATACTACATAGAGAAAACTGAAACCATACCTTGGCCGATTTCCAATATGCCCTTAACCCAAAATGAGCACAACAATGATCACCAACAAGCTTTCCAGCATAATCCAAGCCACCAACAATCACCAAAGGCCTCCAAACTCACAATTATTCAAGCTATATATACATAAACCATCACAATTCAACCTAGGGCTCATAAAAATTAAAATTTCACAAGGGTTCAAGAGTAACTCACCTTAACCAATAGTTTTGGAAGCCAAAACCACAAGCAATCAAGTGCTAGAGTGTACCTAAACACCCAAAACACAAGATTTCACTCAAAACCAAACCCTGAAACTCGAATTTCTCCAAGGCACGAAAACTGGGCAGAAAAACTTTAGAAAATTACCACAATGCTTGGATAAAAAGGATGGGCTTGGCAAGAGCTTCGCGTAGCCGCTGACGGCACGCGAATCGGAGCACCGTAGCTCGAGATATCGCGGATCAAAGTGATGTGTGAATAGTGCTCTTCTCTCTTCTCCCTCTTCTCTTTCTCAGCTGGTGTGTGTGAGTTATGAGAGTGTTGTGTGCTGAATTGGCTTTTATTGAGGGTATATATATGTTGGCCTTAGGCCCAACTTGGGCCCGGTCCAACCCGTTAGCGTTTTTAGCCCGTTCGGTCCAACTTCGGGCCAAACCTTTAAAATTAACGTCGGTTTTCGACTTCTAGTATTTTTCTAAGGTTTTTGACTGTTTTCACTTTTTTTCGCGTAGCACTGGGCAGACTTGAACCGGTTCAACCAGTTTGATTGCCGGTTCACGGTTTTTCACGGTTTTTCGCAAAAAACACATTTTCTAACTCAGAAAAACCTACTGACTCCAAAAATCATATTTAAATCCTCAAATTCTCGTTCTAAATTTTTGGACTCTATTTTGGGCAATTTAATTAACTAATTAGGCGGTTAATTTGTCACGGTTCTTACATTCTCCCCACCAAATAAGAAATTTTGCCCTCAAAATTTAGTGATTACCTGAGAAAAGCTCAGGGTAATCCTTTCGCATCTCAGACTCCAATTTCCAAGTATGCTCTTCAACTCTTGCTCGCTCCCAAGCTACTTTAACCAACTTAACTTCTTTTCCTCGCAGCTTCTTTACATTAGTGTCGTCATTATGCACCAGTATTACTTGAAAAGTCAAGTTCTCCCTCAACTCAACCGACTCAGGTTCTAACACATGAGCTGCATCCGACGTGTACTTGCAGAGCTGTGACACGTGGAATACGTCATGCATATTAGACAGATGAGGTGGCAAAGCTACTTGATATTCCACCGGCCCGAATCGTCTCAGAATCTCAAACGGTCCAATGAACCTCGGATTCAATTTCTTGGTTTTTATAGCTCTTCCAATCCCAGTCGTCGGAGTAACCCTCAAGAATACATGTTCTCCTACATCAAATTCCAACGGCTTCCTCCTTTGATCCGCATAGCTCTTCTGTCGACTTTGAGTAGTTAGAATTCTCTCTCGTATCTTCTTAATCTTCTCAGTAGTTTCTGCTACCAAATCAGGACTGATGAGCGGATAATTTATACGCTTTTTGGCATTATTTTTAGTATGTTTTTAGTAGGATCTAGTTACTTTTAGGGATGTTTTCATTAGTTTTTATGTTAAATTCACATTTCTGGACTTTACTATGAGTTTGTGTGTTTTTCTGTGATTTCAGGTATTTTCTGGCTGAAATTGAGGGACTTGAGCAGAAATCAGATTCAGAGGTTGAAGAAGGACTGCTGATGCTGTTGGATTCTGACCTCCCTGCACTCAAAGTAGATTTTCTGGAGCTACAGAACTCGAAATGGCGCGCTTCTAATTGCGTTGGAAAGTAGACATCCAGGGCTTTCCAGCAATATATAATAGTTCATACTTTGGCCAAGAATAGATGACGTAAATTGGCGTTCAACGCCAGCTTTCTACCCAAATCTGGCGTCAAGCGCCAGAAAAGGAGCCAAAACCAGAGTTGAACGCCCAAACTGGCACAAAAACTGGCGTTCAACTCCAAGGAGGACCTCTACACGTGCAACACTCAAAGCCCAGCCCAAGCACACACCAAGTGGGCCCCAGAAGTGGATTTATGCATCAATTACTTACTCATGTAAACCCTAGTAGCTAGTTTATTATAAATAGGACCTCTTACTATTGTATTTGACATCGGGGGATTACCTTATGATCCTTTGATCACGTTTTGGGGGCTGGCCATCTCGGCCATGCCTGGACCTTCACTTATGTATTTTCATACGGTAGAGTTTCTACACTCCATAGATTAAGGTGTGGAGCTCTGCTGTTCCTCAAAGATTAATGCAAAGTACTACTGTTTTCCATTCAATTCATCTTATTTCGCTTCTAAGATATCCATTCGCACCCAAGAACGTGATGAAGGTGATGATTATGTGTGACGCTCATCATCCTTCTCCCTTATGAACGCGTGCCTGACAAACACTTCTGTTCTACATGAAATAAGCTAGAATGAATATCTCTTAGATCTCTTAACCGGAATCTTCGTGGCGTAAGCTAGAATGATGGCGGCATTCAAGAGAATCTGGAAAGTCTAAACCTTGTCTGTGGTATTCCGAGTAGGATTCAATGATTGAATGACTGTGACGAGCTTCAAACTCGCGATTGTTGGGCGTTAGTGACAGACGCAAAAGGAGGGTGAATCCTATTCCAGCATGATCGAGAACCGACAGATGATTAGCGGTGCTGTGACAGAGCATGTGAGCATATTTTTCACTGAGAGGAGGTGATGTAGCCACTGACAACGGTGATGCCCTTGCATAAAGCCAGCCATGGAAAGGAGTAAGACTGATTGGATGAAGATAGCAGGAAAGCAGAGGTTCAGAGGAACGAAAAGTATCTCCATTCGCTTATCTGAAATTCCTACCAATGATTTACATAAGTAACTCTATCCTTATTCTATTATTTATTATTCGAAAACACCATTATCAATTTATATCTGCCTAACTGAGATTTGCAAGGTGACCATAGCTTGCTTCATACCAACAATCTCCGTGGGATTCGACCCTTACTCACGTAAGGTATTACTTGGACGACCCAGTGCACTTGCTGGTTAGTTGTATCGAAGTTGTGAACCATGGTATTGGCGTCATGTTCTTGGCGCCATTGCCAGGGAAAGAAAGAGCCATGAATTTTACATAATTAAAGTGTAATCACGATTACGCGTACCAAGTTGCTCACGTTGCCAGGGATTGTTCGAGCCTGGACATCACAATTTCGTGCACCAAGTTTTTGGCGCCGTTGCCGGGGATTGTTCGAGTTTGGACAACTGACGGTTCATCCTGTTGCTCAGATTAGGTAATTTTCTTTTTGTTTTCTTTTCAAAAATTTTTCAAAAATATTTCAAAATTTTCTCACCTGTTTTCGAAAAAAAAAAGAGGGTTTTAAAATAAAAATGTTTTCAAAAATATATTTTCTTTTCAGAATTTTTAAGAATGAATTCTAGTGTTTCATGGAGCATGTTGAAGCCTGGCTGGCTGTAAAGCCATGTCTAATTCCTTTGGGAATGAGTATGTCAGGCGTGTCATGTCTGAGTTACATACTAAAGCTTGGCTGGCTATTAAGCCATGCCTGACCCTTTGATTGGAGCTTTAGAGCATAAGATTCCTGGAATTCATATTGAAAATTTTGGAATCCTTATTTTCTTTTTCAAAATAATTTTTCGAAAAATATAAAATAAAAATACAAAAAAAATTAGAAAATCATAAAAATCAAAAATATTTTTCTGTTTCTTGTTTGAGTCTTGAGTCATGTTATAAGTTTGGTGTCAATTGCATGGGCATCTTGCATTTTTCGAAAATTCATGCATTCATAGTGTTCTTCATGATCTTCAAGTTGTTCTTGGTAAGTCTTCTTGTTTGATCTTGATGATTTTTTGTTTTGTGTCTTTTCATGTTTATCATATGCATTCTTGAATTCTTAGTGTCTAAGCATTAAAGAATTCTAAGTTTGGTGTCTTGCATGTTTTCTTTGCATTAAAAATTTTTCAAAAATATGTTCTTGATGTTCATCATGACATTCAAAGTGTTCTTGGTGTTCATCTTGACATTCATAGCATTCTTGCATGCATCACATGTTTTGATCTAAAATTCTCATGCATTGCATCATTTTTCTTGTTTTTCTCTCTCTTCATTAAAAATTCAAAAAAAAAATATCTTTCCCCTTTTTCTCTCATCAAATTCGAAAATTTGGATTGACTTTTTCAAAAATTTTTAAAATCAAATTGTTTCTCATGAGTCAAATCAAATTTTCAATTTGAAAATCTTATCTTTTTCAAAATCTTTTTCAAAAATCAAATCTTTTTCAAATTTCTTAGTTATTTTCGAAAATTCCAAAAATATTTTTCAAAAATCTTTTTCTTATTTTTATATCAAATTTTCGAAAATAACATAATCAATTAATGTTTTGATTTAAAAATTTGAAGTTTGTTACTTGATTGTTAAGAAAGATTCAAACTTTAAGTTCTAGAATCATATCTTGTGATTTCTTATGAATCAAGTCATTAATTGTGATTTTAAAAATCAAAACTTTTTTCAAAACTAATTTCTAAAATATCTTCTTATCTTACCTTTTTTCAAAAAGTTGGTTTCAAAATATCTTTTCTAACCTCCTAACTTCTTATCTTTTCAAAAAATTGTTTCAACTAACTAACTAACTTTTTGTTTGTTTCTTAACTTTTTCAAAACCACCTAACTAACTCTCTCTCTAATTTTCGAAAATATCTCCCCTCTTTTTCAAAAATTTCTTTTTAATTAACTAATTATTCTTATTTTCATTTTTGATTTTAAAAAAATTTTCGAAAAAAAAATACTAACATTTTTCAAAAACCATTTTTGAAAATCACTAACTCTTTTTCAAAAATTATTTTCAAAAATTCCTTCTCTCTCATCTTATTCTATTTATTTATTCATCTACTAACATCTCATCTCACACCTCTGCCATCCTCACAGTTGTGTTTCTTTCTTTACATCACACTCTTTGTCTCCCTCTTTTCTTCCACTCACACAGGGATCCCTATACTGTGGTATAAAGGATCTCTATTATTATTATTATTATTATTTTTCTGTGCCTTCTTCTTTGTCATATGAGCAGGAGCAAGGACAAGAACATTCTTGTCGAAGCAGATCCAGAACCTGAAAGGACTCTGAAGAGAAAATTAAGAGAAGCTAAAATACAACAATCCAGAGATAACCTCTCAGAAATTTTCGAACAGGCAGAGGAGATGGCAGCCGAAAATAATAATAATGTAAGGAAGATGCTTGGTGACTTTACTGCACCTAATTCCAATCTACATGGAAGAAGCATCTCCATTCCTGCCATCGGAGCAAACAACTTTGAGCTGAAACCTCAATTAGTTTCTCTGATGCAGCAGAACTGCAAGTTTCATGGACTTCCATCTGAAGATCCTTTTCAGTTCTTGACTGAATTCTTGCAGATATGTGATACTGTTAAGACTAATGGAGTAGATCCTGAAGTCTACAGGCTCATGCTTTTCCCTTTTGCTGTAAGAGACAGAGCTAGATTATGGTTGGATTCTCAACCCAAAGACAGCCTGAACTCTTGGGATAAGCTGGTCATGGCTTTCTTAGCCAAGTACTTTCCTCCTCAAAAGCTGAGTAAGCTTAGAGTGGATGTTCAAACCTTCAGACAGAAGGAAGGTGAATCCCTCTATGAAGCTTGGGAGAGATACAAAGGACTGACCAAAAAGTGTCCTTCTGACATGCTTTCAGAATGGACCATCCTGGATATATTCTATGATGGTTTATCTGAGCTATCAAAGATGTCACTGGACACTTCTGCAGGTGGATCCATTCACCTAAAGAAAACGCCTGCAGAAGCCCAAGAACTCATTGACATGGTTGCTAATAACTAGTTCATGTACACTTCTGAGAGGAGTCCTGTGAGTAATGGGACGCCTATGAAGAAGGGAGTTCTTAAAGTTGATACTCTGAATGCCATATTGGCTCAGAATAAAATATTGACTCAGCAAGTCAATATGATTTCTCAGAGTCTGAATGGAATGCAAGCTGCATCCAACAGTACTCAAGAGGCTTCTTATGAAGAAGAAGCTTATGATCCTGAGAACTCTGCAATAGCAGAGGTGAATTACTTAGGTGAACCTTATGGAAACACCTATAACTCATCATGGAGAAATCATCCAAATTTCTCATGGAAGGATCAAAAGCCTCAACAAGGCTTTAATAATGGTGGAAGAAACAGGTTTAGCAATAGCAAGCCTTTTCCATCATCCACTCAGCAACAGACAGAGAATTCTGAGCAGAATCCATCTAGCTTAGCAAATTTAGTCTCTGATCTATCTAAGGCCACTGTGAGTTTCATGAATGAAACAAGGTCTTCCATTAGAAATTTGGAAGCACAAGTGGGACAGCTGAGTAAAAGGATCACTGAAATCCCTCATAGTACTTTCCCAAGCAATACAGAAGAGAATCCAAAAGGAGAGTGTAAGGCCATTGACATAAGCACCATAGCCGAACCCAAAGAAGGAGAGGAGGACGTGAATCCCAAGGAGGAAGACCTCCTGGGACGTCCAGTGATCAATAAGGAGTTTTCCTCTGAGGAACCAAAGGAATCTGAGGCACATCTAGAGACCATAGAGATTCCATTGAACCTCCTTATGCCCTTCATGAGCTCTGATGAGTATTCCTCTTCTGAAGAGAATGAGGATGTTTCTGAAGAGCAAACTGCCAAGTTTCTTGGTGCAATCATGAAGCTGAATGCCAAATTATTTGGCATTGATACTTGGGAAGTTGAACCTCCCTTGTTCATCAATGAACTAAGTGATCTGGATCAACTGACATTGCCTCAGAAGAGACAGGATCCTGGAAAGTTCATAATACCCTGTACCATAGGCACCATGATCTTTAAGGCTCTATGTGACCTTGGTTCAGGAATAAACCTCATGCCCCTCTCTGTAATAGAGAAACTAGGAATCTATGGGGTGCAAGCTGCTAAAATCTCATTAGAGATGGCAGACAGTTCAAGAAAACAGGCTTATGGACAAGTAGAGGACGTGTTAGTAAAGGTTGAAGGCCTTTACATCCCTGCTGATTTCATAGTCCTGGATACTGGAAAGGAAGAGGATGAATCCATCATCCTAGGAAGACCTTTCCTAGCCACAGCAAGAGCTATGATTGATGTTGACAGAGGAGAATTAGTCCTCCAAGTGAATGAGGACTCCCTTGTGTTTAAAACTCAAGGATCTCTCTCTGCAACCATGGAGAGGAAGCATGAAAAGCTTCTCTCACTACAGAGTCAACCAGAGCCCCACAGTCAAACTCTAAGTTTGGTGTTGGGAGGCCACAACCAAACTCTAAGTTTGGTGTTGAACTCCTATATCCAAACTCTAAGTTTGGTGTTGGAGAGTCTCAACAAAGCTCTGCACATCTGTGAGGCTCCATGAGAGCCCACTGTCAAGCTATTGACATTAAAGAAGCGCTTGTTGGGAGGCAACCCAATGTTTATTTATCTAACTATATTTTTCTTAGTTATATGTCTTTGTAGGTTCATGATCATGTGGAGTCACAAAATAAATATAAAAATTGAAAATGGAATAAAAAACAGCAGAAGAAAAATCACACCCTGGAGGAGCATCTGTCTGGCGTTCAGCGCCAGAATAGAGCATGGTGCTGGCGCTGAACGCCCAAAACGGGCAGTTTCTGGGCGCTGAACGCCAGAACAGGCATGGTTCTGGCGTTCAACGCCAGAAATGGCACACAAATGGGCGTTGAACGCCCAAAATAGCCACCAACCTGGCGCTGAACGCCCAGAGTTGTGTGCAAGGGCATTTTGCATGCCTAAATTGGTGCAGGGATGTAAATGCCTTGACACCTCAAGATCTGTGGACCCCACAGGATCATCTCAGGATCTGTGGACCCCACAGGATCCCCACCTACCTCATCATCTCTCTTTCCATTCATGATCATCCCTTCTGTTTTCCATTTACCACTCACATCCATACACCCACTACCTTCAAAATTCAACATCTCTCTCCCACCCAATCCCACCCATATGGCCGAATACACACATCCATCCATCTCCTCCATATCTTCTTCTTATTCTTCTATTCTTTCTTCTTTTGCTCGAGGGCGAGCAACATTCTAAGTTTGGTGTGGTAAAAGCATAGCTTTTTTGTTTTTTCAATAACCATTGATGGCACCTAAGGCCAGAGAAACCTCTAGAAAGAGGAAAGGGAAGACAAAAGCTTCCATCAAAGGTCTATAGCTCAGTGGTAGAACATTTGACTGCAAATCAAGAGATCCCTGAGATACCTCAGGGGATACATTTTCTTCCACACAATTATTGGAAGCAACTAAGGGTGGAACATCAAGAGCACTCCATCATCCTTCATGAAATCAGAGAAGATCTAAAAGCAATGAAGGAGGAGCAACAAAGGCAAGGAAGAGACATAGAAGAGCTCAAGGACATCATTGGTTCCTCAAGAAGGAAACGCCACCATCACTAAGGTGGATTCATTCCTTGTTCTTATTTCTTCTATTTTTCGTTTTCTATGTTATGTGCTTATCTATGTTTATGTCTTCATTACATGATCATTAGTAGTTAGTAACTATGTCTGAAAGTTATGAATGTCCTATGAATCCATCACCTCTCTTAAATGAAAAATGTTTTAATTCAAAAGAACAAGAAGTACATGAGTTTCGAATTTATCCTTGAACTTAGCTTAATTATATTGATGTGGTGACAATGCTTCTTGTTTTCTGAATGTATGCTTGAACAGTGCATATGTCTTTTGAAGTTGTTGTTTAAGAATGTTAAATATGTTGGCTCTTGAAAGAATGATGATAAGGAGACATGTTATTTGATAATCTGAAAAATCATAAAAATGATTCTTGAAGCAAGAAAAAGCAGCAAAGAGCAAAGCTTGCAGAAAAAAAAAGTAGGCGAAAAAAAAAATAAATAATAGAAAGGAAAAGCAAGCAGAAAAAGCCAAAAGCTCTTAAAACCAAGAGGCAAGAGCAAAAAGCCAATAACCCTTAAAACCAAAAGGCAAGGGTAAATAAAAAGGATCCCAAGGCTTTGAGCATCAGTGGATAGAAGGGCCTAAAGGAATAAAATCCTGGTCTAAGCGGCTAAACCAAGCTTTCCCTAACCATGTGCTTGTGGCGTGTAGGTGTCAAGTGAAAACTTGAGACTGAGCGGTTAAAGTCAAGGTCTAAAGCAAAAAAAAGAGTGTGCTTAAGAACCCTGGACACCTCTAATTGGGGACTTTAGCAAAGCTGAGTCACAATCTGAAAAGGTTCACCCAATTATGTGTCTGTGGCATTTATGTATCCGGTGGTAATATTGGAAAACAAAGTGCTTAGGGCCACGACCAAGACTCATAAAGAAGCTGTGTTCAAGAATCATCATACTGAACTAGGAGAGTCAACAACACTATCTGAACTCTGAGTTCCTATAGATGCCAATCATTCTGAACCTCAATGGATAAAGTGAGATGCCAAAACTATTCAAGAGGCAAAAAGCTATAAGTCCTGCTCATTTGATTGGAGCTATGTTTCATTGATAGTTTGGAATTTATAGTATATTCTCTTCTTTTTATCCTATTTGATTTTCAGTTGCTTGGGGACAAGCAACAATTTAAGTTTGGTGTTGTGATGAGCGGATAATTTATACGCTTTTTGGCATTGTTTTTAGTATATTTTTAGTAGGATCTAGTTACTTTTAGGGATGTTTTCATTAGTTTTTATGTTAAATTCACATTTCTGGACTTTACTATGAGTTTGTGTGTTTTTCTGTGATTTCAAGTATTTTCTGGCTGAAATTGAGGGACTTGAGCAGAAATCAGATTCAGAGGTTGAAGAAGGACTGCTGATGCTGTTGGATTCTGACCTCCCTGCACTCAAAGTGGATTTTCTGGAGCTACAGAACTCGAAATGGCGCGCTTCCAATTGAGTTGGAAAGTAGACATCCAGGGCTTTCCAGAAATATATAATAGTCCATACTTTGGCCAAGAATAGACGATGTAAACTGGCGTTCAACGCCAGCTTTCTACCCAAATCTGGCGTCGAGCGCCAGAAAAGGAGCCAAAACCAGAGTTGAACGCCCAAACTGGCACAAAAACTGGCGTTCAACTCCAAGGAGGACCTCTACACGTGCAACACTCAAAGCCCAGCCCAAGCACACACCAAGTGGGCCCCAGAAGTGGATTTATGCATCAATTACTTACTCATGTAAACCCTAGTAGCTAGTTTATTATAAATAGGACCTCTTACTATTGTATTTGACATTGGGGGATTACCTTATGATCCTTTGATCACGTTTTGGGGGCTGGCCATCTCGGCCATGCCTGGACCTTCACTTATGTATTTTCATACGGTAGAGTTTCTACACTCCATAGATTAAGGTGTGGAGCTCTGCTGTTCCTCAAAGATTAATGCAAAGTACTACTGTTTTCCATTCAATTCATCTTATTTCGCTTCTAAGATATCCATTCGCACCCAAGAACGTGATGAAGGTGATGATTATGTGTGACGCTCATCATCCTTCTCCCTTATGAACGCGTGCCTGACAAACACTTCTGTTCTACATGAAATAAGCTAGAATGAATATCTCTTAGATCTCTTAACCGGAATCTTCGTGGCGTAAGCTAGAATGATGGCGACATTCAAGAGAATCCGGAAAGTCTAAACCTTGTCTGTGGTATTCCGAGTAGGATTCAATGATTGAATGACTGTGACGAGCTTCAAACTCGCGATTGTTGGGCGTTAGTGACAGACGCAAAAGGAGGGTGAATCCTATTCCAGCATGATCGAGAACCGACAGATGATTAGCCGTGCTGTGACAGAGCATGTGAGCATATTTTTCACTGAGAGGAGGTGATGTAGCCACTGACAACGGTGATGCCCTTGCATAAAGCCAGCCATGGAAAGGAGTAAGACTGATTGGATGAAGATAGCAGGAAAGCAGAGGTTCAGAGGAACGAAAAGTATCTCCATTCGCTTATCTGAAATTCCTACCAATGATTTACATAAGTACCTCTATCCTTATTCTATTATTTATTATTCGAAAACACCATTATCAATTTATATCTGCCTAACTGAGATTTGCAAGGTGACCATAGCTTGCTTCATACCAACAATCTCCGTGGGATTCGACCCTTACTCACGTAAGGTATTACTTGGACGACCCAGTGCACTTGCTGGTTAGTTGTATCGAAGTTGTGAACCATGGTATTAGCACCATGTTCTTGGCGCCATTGCCAGGGAAAGAAAGAGCCATGAATTTTACATAATTAAAGTGTAATCACGATTACGCGTACCAAGTTGCTCACGTTGCCAGGGATTGTTCGAGCCTGGACATCACAATTTCGTGCACCAAGGACCCAAAACACTCACTTCACCCGATTCATACAACAAAGTGTGGATTGACACTTCCGTCCATACAAGGCTTCATACGGAGCCATCCCAATGCTGGAATGAAATCTAATGCTGTATGCAAATTCCACCAATGGCATGTAACGGTCCCAACTTCTGGGTTGATCCAATACACATGCTCTCAGCATATATTCTAACGTCTGAATAGTCCTTTCCGGCTGTCTGTAACACCCCAATTACCCTAAGCCTTACCTCTAGCCGTAAAGCAAAGGTTAATCAGAGATTACGACAATTCTAAGGCTTATATATATTTATATAGAAAGAAATAATATACTCTAGAAGCCTGATGAAGGATTTAGCTCCAAAAACAGGATTTGAAAAGCGCATAACGTACTAGCGAAGCTACTAACTGAAAACACAAGGTACAGATAAGATGTATCAAAATATAATAGTATAATATCAAAAGAATCTAGCCAGAACTTGCGGAGTTTAAGTCGGCTAACCATATACAGACAACAGGAAGACTGTAATTCAAAAGGGCTTATACAAGTTTTATTCTCTCAAATAAAAGCCTCTAGGCAGAATGAAATGCAAAAGTGAGAGTAAAAGATAAAATAACCAAGAAGACAACAAAATAGAATAAGATCCTCTGCTTTGCTACCATCACCCAACTCACTGCGGTGGGTCACGTACTGTATCTGAAACCAACAACGTATGGAATGAGAACCGGAGGTTCTCAGTATGGTAACAGTGCCCAATAATGTAAGATGTAAGGCCCCGGGACGCCAAAGGCAATCCTAGAACTTCACACCACATACGGATATTCAAGCTTAGAATAAAGCAAAACAAAATAAATATATAAAGAGCTTAAACCATAAACCAGTTTAACTGCCGGTTCGCAGTTTTTCACAGTTTTTCGCAGAAAACACATTTTTTGACTCGGAAAGACCTACTGAGTCCAAAAATCATATTTAAATCTCGAAATTCTCATTCTAACTTTTCCAGAACTTAATTTTGGCATTTAAATTATTTTATTCATGAAAAACCCGGTTCTTACATCCTCCCCTCCTTAAAAAGATTTTCGCCCTTGAAAATCCGAGTTACACGATATATCCCCATCAAAGCGCCCTGACGTGTCGATTTCCCTCTTGCCTTCCGCTGCGTCACTCTGATTATCGTTATCAAGAATCCGAAAGTTTCCTTAAAACAAATACCGATTTTTGCTAATATGTCTCCAAAACCTTCAAAACACGTTTATTCTAAACATATTCTTTGTTAACGCTTTTTCAAAGGAGTCAAAATCATTTGTTCGTAAGTCAAATACTTGAAATCACGGTTTTTTTGGATAAAACTTTTCAATTTAAATCCGCATTCAACAAGATAATTTAGAAACCAAGTTCACAAATTGATAAAATCATAGAACTCACTTTTTATTTTCTCAAATCTCTTCAAACTCATAATTCAACTTTTCCTCAAAATCAATTCTCTTTCAAATTTGAGTCACTTAGTATAACATTTCACAAAACTTCCAAGAGACTTTCAATCATCTCCTTAAAACAGAACTTTCTTTGAGAAGACACAAGACTCTAGGGAAGAATAACCTGCCTCACTTCTTAAACTCTTTAGAAATCTTTGGAATCATAATTATTCGAATTGAAACCATTTAAAATGGAGACTTAAAATCAAAACCATAGCATGTAGGCCAAAATTTCCGAGCCACTTTCAAAACCAAAATGCTTAAAAGCCAATTTCATTTCATTCGTAAATCGGAAACCTTTCCAAGGCTCGGAGTTGTTTAGTCTTGCTAAGTCAAACTTTAAAGAATACTTCAAAAGCAAACGAACCTAATTAATCAAAGTTCAACTTCTTTTAAAATCCACTAAAACTCTTTCAAAGGTACTTCTTTAATCAAACTTCAAAACATAGGTTCTTTCTTATTTAAATCAATCTTAAAATATCCACTTTCCGTAGACAGATTAAACTCGAAAAACATCTATTTCTTAATAAATCAAGAACCAAGTAATAGAACCTCTCAAATTCATTCCTTTTCTAAATCACATTCTTAAAACAAAATCTTAAATTTCATAAAAATTTGGCAGTATCTCCCTGATAAACCACTATTTTATAGTTTATATTGTGTTTAATTGTGTGGTTTTGTCATGATCCTTACCCACTTATTCATCAATTTAGCATGCATTTAGATTTCCTTCCTAAATTCAGTACATGTTTGAAAATTGCTTCCTAGAGACTTTAATTATTTAATTTTAATTTTCCTTTATTCCATTCGATGCCGTGATCTGTGTGTCAAGTGTTTTAGGCTTTATAGGGCATGAATGAGATGGAGATTGGAGAGGAAGCTAGCAAAAAATGGAAGGAACACAAGAATTTGAGGAGATAACCAGCGAGAAGTGACGCGGTCGCATGGCTCACGCGACCGCGTGAAGGAGCGCAAATCGCAGTGACGCGGCCGCATGGCTTGCACGGCCGCGCGGATTAGAAATCGCAAGCGACGCGGTAGCGTGGACGACGCGAACGCGTGGAGAGGAAAAAGCGCAAGCGACACGTCCGCATGGACGACGCGATCGCGTGACATGTGCGATCTGCATATTCTGCAGAATTCACTGGGGGTGATTTTTGGACCTTATTTTGGCCCAATTTTCGGCCCGGAACAGCAGACTAGAGTCAGAGAATATGCAGAAACAACACACACATTCATTCAGTAGTTTTAGATCTAGTTTTTCACTCTCTTAGGTTTTTCTCTCTAGTTTTGAGAATTTTAATTTTCAATTGGTCTTAGCATTGGAACATTGAGAAGAGTTATTTCCTCATCAAGACTTCATCATTCTAGTTTGTTTTCTTAACTTGGTTTTATTCTTCCATATTCTTTGTTTTGTTCAATTTTATTATTCAGACACTTATGATTATTTAATGCAAGGATTATTTCTTTTTAATTCAATTTCAATTCCAATAATCATGTCTTCTTTTAATTCCCTTTTATGTGTTATGGGTTTATTATTTACAATGCGTGAGTAGTTTCATTACTTGATGGGGAATTGATTGAAAAGGAACTCTTGAGTTGGAAGGATTGAAAGAAAATTTGTAATTGGGTTAATTGTTGAATTGCTATCCTGTCACCAACGTCAATCCCTTGAACTAAGTGGGTTGTAACTCGTAAACGGATCTAGTAATCCAACTTGTTTGACTTTCCCTTACCTAGTAAAGGATAACTAAACAGAGTAACCGTTAATTATAAATCCATCTAAATAATCATTCCATCAATGATAGAGATTCTAACTAATCAATTCCCAGTCAAGGTTTTTTTATTCATATCATTTAATTTTCCTCGGTTTACATTCCAATTTACTTACCTCAACTTCTTCGAACCTCTGATTAATAAGATAGCACCCTTCTCTACAACTCATTGGGAGACGACCTGGGACTTAAAACTCCCAGTAATTTTGATTTAAACTCTTTATGACACATTTCTAAATTGATAGGCAGATTTTCGGTGAATTAAGAACTATACTTGCAACGTATCAATTTTAATAATTTTTTTAATTCATCAGCTTCTGCTTCCCATCAATTTTTGGCGCCGTTGCCGGGGAGTTGCAATAGAGTGCTAATTTTATTAATTAGAATTTATTTATTTGCATTTTATTTAATTTTGCTACTATGAGCTGCATGTTTCTTCCGTCAAATGACGCGTTCACTTCCTGATCCGCGCTTGCTAATATTCGATCCTGAAATTGAAAGGACTATTTCACGAATAAGGCGAGAACAGCGTAGGTTAGCCCGCTCTGAGGGCGGATCTGAAAGTGAATCTGAGGAAGAAACCAGCCCCCGTTCTACTGATTCGGTTGTTTTACGTGCAGAAAACATGGCAGCTAGAAGAGTTACCATTCAGGAGGAAGGAGCTCCTGATTTTACAATGCAACCGTTTCAAGCGCATCATCCAACGGTAGCTACAGATTTTGAAATAAAGACCGCACTGTTAAATTTGATGCCCAAGTTTCATGGCCTACCTGCTCAAGAGCCTATCAAGCACTTGAGAGATTTTCAGGCAGCCTGTTCTATTGTCAGGCGTGACGGCACTGATGAAACTTCAATTCTGCTGAAAGCTTTTCCGTTTTCTCTTGAGGGAAAAAGCAAGAGAGTGGTACTACACTCAACCTCTAGCAAATGTATCCAACTGGGATACACTCAGAAAGGAGTTTCTGGAGAAATTCTTTCCATCTGAAGTTACTGATAAACTGAGGAAGGATATCTCTACGATTGTTCAGGATGACAATGAGACTCTCTTCGAATACTGGGAGCGCTTCAATAATCTTCTGGAAGCATGCCCCCACCACATGATTGACAAGATCGTGCTACTCAGCTATATCACACAAGGTATGAGGCCCCAAGATAAGACCACATTGGAAAGTGCCAGCAATGGGTCTATGAAGAAGTACAAGACCACTGATGAAGCTTGGCAATTGATCAGTGATTTAGCTAAATCTACTCGGAACCACAGACAGAAGCAAGGCCGTTCAAAAGCCGTTACAGAAGTATCTTCTGGCAGAGAGACTACTGCTCTAACTCAAAGCATTTGTGAGATGACCAACCTGCTGAAGCAAATGCATTTGAATCAACAAGCTCAGCAAACTCAACCGCAGCAAAACCAACAACTAGTCCCACAAAGAATTTGTGAAATTTGTGCTGATTACAGCCATTACACTGATGAATGCCCACAGCTCCAACAAGAAGACAACATGGTGGCATCCACTCACAACTTCTATGACTGCCCCAACCAAGGGTACAATCAAAGTGGAAATAATAACCATGGATGGCAGGACAATTCAAACCAGAATTGGAGAGACAACAATAATAGGGGAGGTAGAGATAATCAGGAAAATCAGAGGTGGAATAATAACAACAGCAGGCAGCAAAATCAACCTTACCGAGCACCTCACCTGAGGCAAAACCAAGGACCACCGAACAATCAGTAGCAAACCTCTCAATTTACTCATTCTTCTGTATCTTCTAATGAAGATTTATTACAAGCTTTTGAGAAAAGACAACTGGCCATGGAAAGTACCATCGTGAACAGTATTAACACCAGTCTGAATGGTCTCACCTCTACTCTGCAAGCTTTTATGACACAGCTTGGTTCAGCACAAAATTCCAGTAACCAACCTTCAAGCACCACTGGAATCCCCTCTCAACCATTACCCAATCCAAAGGGAGGCATTAATGCCATCACCCTGAGGTCTGGAACTACACTACAGGAGAGGAATCAGGAGGAACCAAGCTCACCAGAATACGCCTCAGCTGAAGAGGTAGTGGAAATCGAAGATGTTGAAGAGGAAGAGGATATACAGGACATAGCTGAAGAAGAGATAGCTCAACCACAAGAAGAAGCACCAAAAGGCGCAGGCACCACGGAAACCACTGTTCCCATTCCATTTCCACAGCTTGCAAGGAAGCCCAGGAAGCAGCTGGAACCTGATCCTAAAATGGTAGAGATATTCAAAAAGGTCGAGTAACTGTCTCCCTTTTTGATGTTATTCAGCAGGTACCTAAATATGCAAAGTTTCTAAAAGACTTATGTATCCATAAAGACAAGATTAATGGATTAGAAACTATTCCTTTAGGTAGTTCTATATCTGCTTTAATGGGAGGATTACCTGAAAAATGTAGTGATCCAGGTCCTTGCATAGTTAGTTGTACTATTGGTGGTGTAGTAATTTATGATTGCATGTGTGATTTAGGAGCATGTGTCAGTATAATGCCTTTGTCCATATATGATGTTTTGAGGCTCCCTCCCTTAAAAAGGTCGGCAGCTCATTTTGTGTTAGCAGATAAAAGCATTATTACAGTGGCTGGAGTTGCTGAAGATGTTTTGGTAAACATTAAAGGGCTCACATTTCCCACTGATTTTTATATCTTGGAGATGCCCCATAATGATTCAGATAAGCCATCATCGATCCTACTTGGAAGACCATTCCTGAAGACATCAAAATTCAAATTGGATGCTTTTTCAGGAACATACTCCTTTGAAATAGATGGCCGCATAGTGATCTTCAATCTAAATAGAGTCATTAACAACCCCCCAGAAGATCGTTCTATCTTCCAGTGTGATGTCATAGACGAAAGTGTGGCTGAAGTTCAAAAAGAAGAGTTTGAAGAGAGGCACATTGGACAAGGTCCGAGTGTGGGGACCCTCTTAACTGACAATGAGGGCACTTCGCCATTTTCACGAGCTCCAGATAATCCAGAGCCTGCCCATGATCAAAAGTTAGAATTGAAACCTCTTCCTCCACTTCTCAAATATGCTTATCTTGAGGATGAGTAGAAGCTTCCGGTTATTATTGCAAGAGAGCTGACTCCTCAACAAGAAGAGCAGCTACTTGATGTGCTGAGGAAGCATAAGAAGGCAATTGGGTGGAGTTTGGCAGACATAGTGGGAATCAACCCTCAAGTATGCGAGCACAGAATATTTTTAGAAGAGGGAGCAAGACCTGTCCGTCAACCCCAGAGAAGATTGAATCCCACCATCTTGGAAGTTGTCAAGAAGGAGGTGACCAGACTATTGGAGGCCGGTATCATATATCCCATTTCAGACAGTGAATGGGTAAGCCCAGTACAAGTGGTGCCCAAGAAGTCTGGAGTCACTACAGTGAAGAATGAGCATGGAGAGCTCATAGAAACTAGAGTTCAGAATGCTTGGAGAGTCTGCATTGATTACAGGCGTCTCAACCAAGCTACCCATAAGGATCACTACCCACTTCCATTCATTGATCAAATGCTGGATCGCCTGTCAGGTAAATCACATTATTGCTTTCTAGATGGTTACACAGGTTATTTCCAGATTCATATAGCTCCTGAGGATCAGGAAAAGACTACTTTTATATGTCCTTTTGGGACTTATGCTTATAAGAGAATGCCCTTTGGCTTATGCAATGCACCAGCTACTTTCCAAAGGTGCATGATGAGTCTTTTCTCTGATCTTACTGAGAACTGTATGGAAGTTTTTATGGACGATTTTAGCGTTTATGGTGATTCTTTTACCCTTTGCTTAGAGGGATTATCTAGAGTATTAGATAGATGTATTAATACAAACCTTGTATTGAATTTCGAAAAATGCCACTTTATGGTAAAACAAAGGATTGTATTAGGACATGTGGTATCTAATAATGGCATTTCTGTAGACCCAACAAAGGTGAATGTTATTTCTAGTTTACCTTACCCCTCTTCTGTGAGGGAAGTCCGTTCGTTCCTTGGCCATGCAGGTTTCTACAGGAGATTTATTAAAGACTTTAGTAAGGTGGCACTTTCCTTATCCAGATTACTGCAGAAGGACATTGAGTTTGAGTTCAGTGAAGATTGCAAACAAGCATTTGATAAGCTGAAGACTGCTCTAACTCAAGCCCCAATTGTGAGAGGACCCGACTGGAGCCAGCCGTTTGAAATCATGTGCGATGCTTCCAACCATGCAGTAGGAGCAGCGCTGGCTCAGTGTGAAGGTAAGGATGCTTTTGTTATTGCCTATGCGTCTAAGACTTTAGACACTGCCCAGTCCAATTATACTACTACTGAGAAAGAACTTCTTGCTATTGTTTTTGCTCTGGATAAATTTCGGGCCTATTTACTTGGTACCAAAGTAGTGGTGTATTCGGACCACGCAGCTCTAAAGTATCTATTAGCTAAAAAGGAGTCCAAACCAAGGCTTATACGTTGGATACTGCTGCTACAAGAATTTAATTTATAAATAAAGGATAGGAGTGGTAATCAGAATTTAGTAGCAGACCACTTGAGTCGCCTTGAACATATTAAGGATGATTCTACTCCTATAGATGATAATTTTCCTTTTGATAACCTACAAGCAGTATCTGAGGTAGTCCCTTGGTATGCACCTGTTGCTAATTATTTAGTTAGCCGCACATTTCCTCCACATTTTTCTAAACATCAAAGAGACACGCTGAAAAGTGAGTCTAAATATTATATATGGGATGACCCATATTTATGGAGATGTGGCACTGACCAGATAATTAGACGTTGTGTGCCTCAATCAGAATTCCAGTCCATTTTAGAGGCCTGTCACTCATCTGAGAGTGGAGGACATTTTGGCCCTCAACAAACAGCTAGAAAAATCTTAGACTGTGGATTCTGGTGGCCTACTCTTTTTAGAGACGCTGCTGAGTTTTGCAAATCTTGTATCCTATGCCAGAAATTTGGTAATATATCCAGGAGGGATGAGATGCCTCAACACTATATGCTTTTCTGTGAAATTTTTGATGTATGGGGCATTGACTTCATGGGTCCATTTCCAAATTCTAGTGGATATTTTTATATATTATTAGCTGTGGATTATGTTTCCAAATGGGTGGAAGCAATCCCTACCCGCACTGATGATGCTAACACTGTTGTTTCCTTTGTGAGAAACCACATTATATGCCGTTTTGGATCACCACGAGCGATCGTGAGCGATCAAGGCACCTATTTTTGTAACAGGAGACTAACAGGATTGATGAAGAAGCATGGAATAATCCATAAAGTTGCAACAGCTTACCATCCCCAAACTAATGGGCAAGCCGAGGTGTCGAACAGAGAAATTAAGCGTATCTTGCAAAAGATAGTGAAGCCTCATAGAAAAGACTGGAGCACCAGGCTACAAGATGCACTGTGGGCATATAGAACAGCATACAAGACACCCATTGGGATGAGTCCCTTTCGCTTAGTTTATGGAAAAGCTTGCCATCTCCCAGTTGAAATCGAACACAGAGCCTTCTGGGCAGTTAAAGAGTGCAACATGGAAATTGAGAAGGCCGGAGCTGAAAGGAAGTTGCAACTGCAGGAACTGGAGAACCTTCGCCTAGAAGCTTATGAGAATTCTAGAATTTGCAAGGAAAGGATGAAAGCTGTGCATGATCAAAACATCAAGAAGAAAGAATTTCAACCTGGAGATTTCGTCCTCCTTTACAAATCTCGACTAAGGCTAATGCCCGGTAAGTTAAGATCAAAATGGGAAGGTCCATACAGAGTAGAGAAGGCTGAACTGTACGGAGTTTATCACCTAAGCCATCCTTCAAGCTCTGAACTTATTAAGGTTAATGGACACCGCCTGAAGCTGTACCATAGTGAGAAAGTGCAGAAAAGAAAGGAGCTTGAGATCCTCCACTTGGAAGATCCCCACATAGCAGCAGATTGAGCTAGTGAAGCGTCTAACTTACGGACGTTAAAGCAAAGTGCTTGGTGGGAGACAACCCACCGCGGTATGATCGTTCTTTTCTTCACTTTTAGTTTTTTAGTTTTTTTTTAAAAAAAAAAAATTTTTTTTGCCGCGCGACGCGATTGCACCAGCGACGCATTCGCGTGGCAGGGGGAGTAAAGAAAAATAAAAATGAACAGAAAGTTACGCAGGAGCAGCGCTGGAGTCGTGCCAATGGCATAAATTACCCCACGCAACCGTGTCGCTGACGCGACCGCGTCGCATGGAAATCATGGCCTCCCACGCGACCGCGTGCCCCACGCGGCCGCGTGCCCTGAGTTTTCGACGTAAAAGGGTGTACAGTCGCATTCTGTGCGAGAGTGATGCTGGATTGGTGCTGGAAGCACAATCCTTGTCACGCGACCGCGTCGCTGACGCGGCCGCGTCACCCATTTTATGACGCACACTCATGCGATCGCGTGACCCACGCGATCGCGTCACCCAATTTTGGCAATTAAAATGAATCGAATAGAGAGTTGTGCTGGAGCGAGGCTGCACTCGCGCCAGCAGCGCAACATAGGTCACGCGACCGCGTGACCGACGCGATCGCGTCATCTTCCCTGGAGCGCAACCACGCGAACGCGTGCCTTCCGCGGCCGCATCGCATGCACTGCACAGCTCAACCTCAGTTGCCAAATTATCTTATCTTTCTTTCCTCCAAATCCTAATTTTTCTTTTTCCCTCCTTCTTTCTTCTTTCTCCCTTCCCCTTTCTATCTCACCTTTCATTCTCTATCTTTCTCACCCCATTAACAAGGTTTTTCTTTTCTTCTTTCTCACTTTTCTACTATTCTTCTTATTTTCATATGTTATCTTCTTATCTTTTCTTCATTGTTCTTATTTTCTCTTCTTTTCTTTTCCTTTTTACTTGGTGTTATCTATTTATGTGAGTCATTATTTATCTTTATATGCTTATGGTTTGTTATAAATTTGTTTGACAATCATATATATTACTTTTTAAGGGATTGCTTGCATGTTCAAATTCATACTTTCAAGTGCTTATTCTACATGCATGCTATGTGTTTGTGAAAAAGCCCATATGGCATTATGCACTTCTTCACATTATTTTACTCTAATATACAATGCTTGCTTTTCACAAATTTCCTTTCATATTTTATTAATTAAATTTAATTGTCAATACAAACGTGATGGCTAGTTTGTTACAAATGGTAATCTAAATTGGACATTGAATGTTTGATATATGCTACTCATGCCTTTGCCTGCATGCCAATAAACCTCTTGCATTCCATTGTCCTACATGCACTTGCTATATTTCCATTGATAAGATTTTCACATGTAATCCGGACCATGTGTTAATGCCATTTATCTTTATTGTGCATTGACTATCACTTACAATACCCTCTTCCTTGCTCTATCTCTTTGAATTTAATTTCCTTTCTCTTCCCTTCTTTCAGGATGGCCACCAAGAAAGGAAAAGAGAAAGCTACTTCCAAACCACCAGCAAGAAGAGGAACTAAAAGAGCATTAGTGGCAGAGCCTTCTTCAACCACAGTCAAGCCCTCAACAAAAAGAGTTAAGAGGATAATAAAGGTTGACGACAAGGAGAAAGCCTTTCCAGCAAAGGACACTGTGCGATTTCCCAATCGCTACTGTGAGCAGATGTTCCCTATCCTAGCAGAAAGGAACTATAACAATGAATACCTTCTTATCCTCCCATCCAATATTGCCTCCTTTGTTGAGCCGCAAATTGAACAAAGACAATGGGATTTCTTACGGAGACAACCGAACAACAAGTCCCCATCACAGAAGAGGCTATTCAGCACGTTCTGAGTCTTCCCCCTATTCCAGCAGGAATGGATGCTTTTCAAGAAGCCACCCTTCAGCGCTAGAGATACCAATTTGACTGGGACTCCGTTCTCGGAGTCATCGCATTACCTGGCAGCCATTGGATCTACGGCTACCACCGTACCCGCCCTAAGGGAATCTTGGCTTCCGCACTTACCTTGGAGGCTCATGTATGGGCACAGATCATGTCCCATTACGTCTTTCTGAGCACTTATGAGTCCTCCTTCACTGTAGACATGGCTGTTCTACTATGGTGCATCCTTACAGACCAACCTCTGAATCTCTCAAGACACATCCGGAATGCCATGGAGCACGTACAAATCGCGGGCAACCTACCTTTTCCCGCCCTGGTCTCAGATCTTGTCTCAGCAGCCAGGGTCTCCTACAGAGCTGGGGACACCAAAGCCATGCTTCCACGGGATGATCAATATGTCCCTAACGGGAAATACCTCAGACTTTCAGCAGCCACTACAAGCCAGCCTACTGAGTCAGTTGAAGATATTCCTTCTTCAACACCACAAGCATCTACAACTGAGAAATTGCTCCAGCAGATACTTGAAAAGTTGGATCGGCATGAACAGAAAGCTAAGATGAGAGAGCGTCGTAACAAGCGCCGATTCACATACCTCAAGGAGCTGATCATGGGCAAATTCAAGGACTCAGACACTCCGGACTCCACTTCTTTTACCAGCACCGGGAGCCATGATAGTCCCGACTGTGGAGATACTGCCACCAGCCCACCCCTGTTCCTGACAGATGGCACCGAGGACGGTGCAAAGCCTTAAGTGTGGGGAGGTCGGTCAGTACCTGACTTCCGGAGGTAATTTCTCTTCTCCGTACACCAATAATTAGAATATTTTAGTTAGATTTTCTTCCCTTTATAGAATAGAATAAATTGCATAGGTTAGAATAGTTGCATGCATGTTCTACTTGATTGAAAAGACAATAAGTTTCTTTTAAAAATTTATCTTTGGAATAAAATTTCACTAATTTTTCAAAATTTTTATGATAAATCTGCTTGAGTTGTATTTGGAACATGATGTTTGAGCTAAAGAACACACAACCTGTGAAAGATTTGAGCCTTTATGTATGGTTACATTATTTAACCATAATTATTTTATTCTTGTGTGTTTACTTCTCTATGATTGTAATCTATATTTTGTTTTATCTTATATGTCCAATATTTATTATATTTACATGCTTGCACATGATTGAGGCCATTATTTGTTTAAACTCACTTATCCAAATCAAGTCTACCCTTTTCAATTACCTTTGTTAACCACTTTGAGCCTTTAAAACCCCATTTGTTCTATATTTTACCACATTACTAACCTCAAGCTGAAAAATAATTGCATATCCCAAATTGAATCTTTGGTTAGCTTAAGATAGAATTGTGTGTGCTAGTTAAGTATGGGAAATTGTGGAAACAAAAGTTGTTAAGGGAATGTGTCATGAAAATTTAAAGGGAATTTGGATACCTATTCATGTGAAACTATAAGAATAAAAAATCTATGTGCGTTGATAAGCTTTATTTATTTCAATTCAAAAAAAAATGATAAACAAATAAATAAGGGGACAAAATTACCCCAATGTTAAATTCAGAATTCAAAGATCAATGCACATATGATAGAATTAAAATACAAAGTTGAAATATGAGTATGTGTTGAAAAAGGGAATTATGGGTAGCTAGGCATGAATTTAAAAGTATATAGAATATATGTATATTAGGTGAGAGCTTAGGTTAATTAAAGATTCAATTTATAAAGCTCACTTAGCCATATGTATACCCTTACCTGCACCTTGGCCCCATTACAACCCTGAAAAGACCTCATGATGTTTGCATTGGTATATTAACTGTTGTTGATTGGTTAGGAGAAAAACAAAAGTTAGAAAACATGACTAGAGAAGAATAGAGTGATTACCCTATACACTAGAGATTAGAGCGTACATACATTATCAGTGAGGGTTCAATGCTTGAATTTTCATGTTTCCTGCTTTCATAAGCTATCTTCTTGCACTTTTATCAGTTTTATTGTATAATGATAGAATTAGTGGAATTTGATTTGTAATTATTTTGAAGGGCTTATTTACTTTTGATCAAGTGGACAATAATTATATAGTTGTATTTATTTATATATGTAGGATTGCATTGCATTTCATGAGTTTCTACATGTTCATACTTATTTCCTTGTCTCCTTCAATTTAGCATGAGGACATGCTAATGTTTAAGTGTGGGGAGGTTGATAAACCACTATTTTATAGTTTATATTGTGTTTAATTGTGTGGTTTTGTCATGATCCTTACCCACTTATTCATCAATTTAGCATGCATTTAGATTTCCTTCCTAAATTCAGTACATGTTTGAAAATTGCTTCCTAGAGACTTTAATTATTTAATTTTAATTCTCCTTTATTCCATTCGATGCCGTGATCTGTGTGTCAAGTGTTTCAGACTTTATAGGGCATGAATGAGATGGAGATTGGAGAGGAAGCTAGCAAAAAATGGAAGGAACACAAGAATTTGAGGAGATAACCAGCGAGAAGTGACGCGGTCGCATGGCTCACGCGACCGCGCGAAGGAGCGCAAATCGCAGTGACGCGGCCGCATGGCTTGCGCGGCCGCGCGGATTGGAAAGCGCAAGCGATGCGGTAGCGTGGACGACGCGAACGCGTGGAGAGGAAAAAGCGCAAGCGACGCGTCCGCATGGACGACGCGATCGCGTGACATGTGCGATCTGCATAATCTGCAGAATTCGCTGGGGGCAATTTTTGGACCTTATTTCGGCCCAGTTTTCGGCCCGGAACAGCAGACTAGAGTCAGAGAATATGCAGAAATAACACACACATTCATTCAGTAGTTTTAGATCTAGTTTTTCACTCTCTTAGGTTTTACTCTCTAGTTTTGAGAATTTTAATTTTCAATTGGTCTTAGCATTGGAACATTGAGAAGAGTTATTTCCTCATCAAGACTTCATCATTCTAGTTTGTTTTCTTAACTTGGTTTTATTCTTCCATATTCTTTGTTTTGTTCAATTTTATTATTCAGACACTTTTATGATTATTTAATGCAAGGATTATTTCTTTTTAATTCAATTTCAATTCCAATAATCATGTCTTCTTTTAATTCCCTTTTATGTGTTATGGGTTTATTATTTACAATGCGTGAGTAGTTTCATTACTTGATGGGGAATTGATTGAAAAGGAACTCTTGAGTTGGAAGGATTGAAAGAAAATTTGTAATTGGGTTAATTGTTGAATTGCTATCCTGTCACCAACGTCAATCCCTTGAACTAAGTGGGTTGTAACTCGTAAACGGATCTAGTAATCCAACTTGTTTGACTTTCCCTTACCTAGTAAAGGATAACTAAACAGAGTAACCATTAATTATAAATCCATCTAAAAAATCATTCCATCAATGATAGAGATTCTAACTAATCAATTCTCAGTCAAGGTTTTTTTATTCATATCATTTAATTTTCCTCAGTTTACATTCCAATTTACTTACCTCAACTTCTTCGAACCTCTGATTAATAAGATAGCACCCTTCTCTGCAACTCGTTGGGAGACGACCTGGGACTTAAAACTCCCAGTAATTTTGATTTAAACTCTTTGTGACACATTTCTAAATTGATAGGCAGATTTTCGGTTAATTAAGAACTATACTTGCAACGTATCAATTTTAATAATTTTTTTAATTCATCAGCTTCTGCTTCCCATCACTCCCCTACAACTTGGGCTTTGCCACCCTTTTCGGGTCCCAACTAAAATCATGTTTTCCAAACCAAGTTTAAAAATCAATCTAAGCTTTAAAACTTTTTCAACACAAACGACGATAATCTATACTATGAAGATAAGTTGAGATTTGATCATCGACTTCATAATTACCTTAACCCTGTTGTTGTGATCCTTCCGCCCCATGTGTTCCTCAGTGTGGACAATCTCTAACCAAATGTCCCGGTGAGCCACACTTGTAACATAGTTTCTTACCCAACTGGCATAGCCTATTTGGGTGGTAGTTTCCACACTCTTGACATTTCATATCAGAGGAGTAAGCTCTTGACCGTTTCCTCTCACCATATCTTTTGAAGTTCTGTCCCCTTGGCCCAAGGTAATCGTCATGTTCTCTACTAGTGTCTCCTCCACGAGTGTCCCTTGACGAGGCTACCGTCTTCGCGCATTCCTCAACCACTCTTGCCTTGTTCACCAGATTGGAGAAAACCCGAATCTCCATAGGAGCCACAGCAGTAATGATATCGCCCTTCAAGCCACCTTGATACCTGACACACTTCCAACTTTCATAGGTCTCCGGGGCACCCTGACATACCCTAGAAAACCTATAGAGTTCCTCAAACTTGCTTGTGTAGTCCGCCACCGATAGAGAACCTTGATTTAGTTGCATCAGTTCCATCTCCTTTGCTTCCCTTGCCGACATAGGAAAGTACTTCTTGTAGAAGGCCGTCCGGAATACATTCCAAGGAACATCGACATTCTGAAGTTGGAGCAAGCGGCATTCCGCCTGCCACCAATGTTGGGCCTTTTCCAAAAGGTGATAAGCAGCAAACTCCACGTATTGGTTGTTCGGGACATGCTGTACTTGCAGTGCACGCTCCATGCTTGGAACCGTTATTCACTTCCGTGGGATTTGTTGAACCTCGGAAACTCTGAGGATGAACCTTGAGAAAGGTCGCCAAGGTCATCGGAGCACCCCCATGTTATCTCTATTCCCCTCAGCATCATTGTTGGCGTTTCCCTCACCATCTCCGTTTCCATTTCCCGCCAGTTGGCCTAACCTTTACACAGCTTGCAGAGTCGCAGCAGCATTCGCCTCTATGGTATTCGCAAGATTTGCCATTGCCGCCATAAACTCGGCTTGGTTATCGGCCGGTTGCTCGTTTTACTCTCTCTTCGTGAACGTGTACGACCTCGTCCGCGAGTAGCCATTAGGGTTCCTGTCTACACCAACCAATTGATATCAAGGTGATCAGTCTCAATATCAAAAGTCTAGTGCTTTCATTATCCCAAACAGGCACTCACAAACAAGCATGCTATACAATATCAAGTAGATATCCTAATAGCATAAAAAAAAAAGAGACACAGAGTATGCAACGAAGCACAATCGGTCCATTCCTCAGGCTCACGAGGACAAACCGCTCTGATACCACTAAATGTAACACCCCAATTACCCTAAGCCTTACCTCTAGCCGTAAAGCAAAGGTTAATCAGAGATTACGACAATTCTAAGGCTTATATATATTTATATAGAAAGAAATAATATACTCTAGAAGCCTGATGAAGGATTTAGCTCCAAAAACAGAATTTGAAAAGCGCATAACGTACTAGCGAATCTACTAACTGAAAACACAAGGTACATATAAAAATGTATCAAAATATAATAGTATAATATCAAAAGAATCTAGCCATGACTCGCGGAGTTTAAGTCGGCTAGCCATATACAGACAACAAGAAGATTGTAGTTCAAAAGGGCTTATACAAGTTTTATTCTCTCAAATAAAAGCCTCTAGGCTGAACGAAATGCAAAAGTGAGAGTAAAAGATAAAATAACCAAGAAGACAACAAAATAGAATAAGATCCTCCGCTTTGCTACCATCACCCAACTCACTGCGGTGGGTCGCGTCCTGCATCTGAAAAATAACAACGTATGGAATGAGAACCAGAGGTTCTCAGTATGGTAACAGTGCCCAATAATGTAAGATGTAAGGCCCCGGGATGCCAAAGGCAATCCTAGAACTTCACACCATATACGGATATTCAAGCTTAGAATAAAACAAAACAAAATAAATATATAAAGAACTTAAACCATAAACCGGGTTAACTAAACTTAGGGGAATTCTAACTAATACTAATCACACCGCTGTATCCCACAGCCCTTGCCAACCTAACCTTCGTGCGATCCCATCACCACCGCCTACCTAACCTCCTCAGCACCAGACAATCACAATAAATGAAAACAAGTAAAACACAGATAATATTCATATACAACAAGTAGTTCAAGAAGCAGATAGGCATGTTATACAATTAGGCAATCTCAAGTAAACAAAGCAAGCAAGCATATAGAAAATGCATATGATGAATCTCCGTCCTATTGGCTGTGATATCTCATGTCGGTTATTGTGCCAAACTTGACAGCAAATCCGGTCGACAACTCCCGGATTAGTCTCTCTATTGCGCATAAGGAGGAAAATTCCGAGGGAGAGTGCCCTACCACCTTCTCCTTTCAGAAGAAAATATTCCGAGGGAGCGTGCCTGATAAACCATTATTTTATGGTTTATATTGTGTTTAATTGTGTGGTTTTATCAAATCTTTACCCACTTATTCATATGATTAGCATGTATTTACACTTCCTTCCCAAAATTACTCCATGGTTGAAAACTTGCTTCCTAGAGACTTTTAATTGTGTTTTAATTCTCCTTTATTCCATTCAATGCCGTGATCCCTGTATTAAGTGTTTCAAGCTTTATAGGGCATGAATGACTTGGAGATTGGAGAGGAGGCTTGCAAAAATGGAAGGAACACAAGAAATTAAGGGGATGACTAGCGAGAAGCGACGCGGACGCATGGTTCACGCGACCGCGTGAAATGGAGAAATCGTAGTGACGCGCTCGCGTGCCTGACGCGAACGCATGGATTGGAAACTGTACGAGTGACGCGAATGCGTGGACGACGCGCACGCGTGGCAAGGCAAAACACTGGATGACGCGAACGTGTGGATGACGCGATCGCGTGACGTGCGCGATCTGTAGAATTTGTAGAATTCACTGGGGTGATTTTGGGCCATGTTTTGACCTAGTTTTCGGCTCAGAAAAGCAGATTAGAGCCAGGAAACATGCAGAGACCAGAGAGACAATTCATTTCACATAATTTTCTAGTTTTTAGATCTGATTTTACTCCTCCTCTAGGTTTTCTCTCTACACATCCATAGTTCTTAGTCTTTTGTTTTTATTGCTTTTTGGATTGGGATATTGAGAAGAGTTATTACCTTCGCCAAGACTTCATCATTCTAGTTTGTTTTCCTTACTTGTCACTTACTCTTTCATATCCTTAATTTGTTCAGAATTACTATTGGATTATTTTTAGAATTTATTAATACAAGAACTATTTTTATTTTTAATTGGTCTCTTTGATTATTATTATTTATCATGTCTTTCTTTATTTCCCTTTCCTATTTTGTGAAGTTTACATTCATAATGAGCGAGTAGTTCCCTAACTTGATTGGGAGTTGATTGAAAGGAGAACCTTGAGTTGGAATGCTCAAAAGTAAAAATTGTAATTGGGTTTATTATTGGATGGCTCTCTAGTCACTGACACTAATCCTTCCCAAGGGAGAGGATTAGAACTTGTGATCAGAAGTAAACTTCCAACTTGCTTGACTTTCCTCTACCTAGTAAAGGATAACTAAGCAGAACAACCTTCAATTATCAATTAATCTTGAGAGAACTCCAACAAGGATAGAACTTCCGATCAATCTACTCCCGGTCAAGATTTTTATTTAAATTACATAAATTTTCTGATTTAATTTCCTGTTTATCAAACTCAAAACCATCTTGGAAAACATCTGATTAATAGAATAGCACATCTTTCTGCAACTCGTTGGGAGACGACCTGGGATTCATACTCCCAGTATTTTAATTCTAATTTTGTGACAACCCTTCTAAATTGATAAGTGGATTTTTGTTGATTAAGGACTGTACTTGCAACGTATCTCTTATATTAATTTCTTAATCCGCCAATTTCCGCCACGTC
This sequence comes from Arachis hypogaea, assembly GCF_003086295.3. Taxonomy (NCBI): domain Eukaryota; kingdom Viridiplantae; phylum Streptophyta; class Magnoliopsida; order Fabales; family Fabaceae; genus Arachis; species Arachis hypogaea. The sequence continues at coordinate 40,837,144 of NC_092054.1, read as the reverse complement.
AATTTTTGGCGCCGTTGCCGGGGAGTTGCAATAGAGTGCTAAGTTATTGATTGGAATTTATTTATTTGCATTTTATTTTATTTTGCTACTATGAGCTGCATGTTTCTTTTATTGAATGACGCGTTCACTTCCTGATCCAAGCTTGCCAGTATTTGATCCTGAGATTGAAAGAACTATTTCACGTATAAGGCAATCTCGGTGTCGATTAGTCCTCTCCGAGGGCAAATCTGAAATGTCACTTAAGGAAGAAACAAGCTCCTTTTCTACTGATTCAGTTGATTTACGTGCAGGTGACATGGCAGCACCTAAGAGAGTTACTATCCAGGAAGCTGGAGCCCCTGATTTTACACTGCAACCCTATCAAGCGCATCCCCCAGCGGTGGCTGTAGATTTTGAACTAAAGACTGCACTACTCAACTTGATGCCTAAGTTTCATGGCTTACCTGCTCAAGAGCCTATCAAGCACCTTAGGGATTTCCAAGCAGCATGTTCTACTGTCAGGCGTGATGGTGCAGATGAAACTTCTATTTTGTTAAAAGCCTTCCCATTCCCTCTTGAGGGAAAAGCGAGAAAGTGGTACTACACTCAACCCGGAGCAACTATTTCTAACTGGGATATGCTCCGAAGAGAATTTTTGGAAAAATTCTTTCCAGCTGAAGTTACTGATAAACTGAGAAAAGACATTTCCATGATTGTTCAGGATGAATCCGAGACTCTCTACGAATACTGGGAGCACTTCAACAATCTTCTAGAAGCATGTCCCCACTATATGATTGACAAGATAGTATTGCTCGGCTACGTCACACAGGGCATGAGGCCTCAAGATAAGACCACATTAGAAAGTGCTAGCAATGGGTCTATGAAAAAGTACAAGACCACTGATGAGGCATGGCAATTGATCAGCGACTTGGCTGAATCTACTAGAAATCACAGGCAGAAACAAAGCCGGTCAAAAGCTGTTGCAGATGTATCTTCTAGCAAAGAGACTACTGCTCTGACTCAGAGTATATGTGAAATAACCAACTTACTGAGGTAGATGCAGTTGAGTCAACAACAAGCTCAGCAAACTCAACCCTCTCCACCACAGCAAAGCCAACAGTTAGTCCCACAGAGAGTGTGCGGAATCTGTGCTGATTATAGTCATTATACTGATGAATGTCCACAACTCCAACAGGAAGACAATACTGTAGCAGCCACTCATAACTTTTATGACCGCCCCAATCAAGGATACAATCAAGGTGGCAGCTACAACCATGGATGGCAGGACAATTCCATCCAAGGTTGGAGAGATAATTCTAACCAGGGCTGGAGGGACAACAATAACAGAGGAGGCAGAGACAATCAGGAAAATCAGAGGTGGAATAAAAACAACAACAGGCAGCAGAACCAGAACCAGCCTTACAGAGTACCTCACCTGAGGCAATCCCAAAGACCATAGCACAACCAACAATAAGTTCCTCAGATCACTTATTCCAATTCCTCTCTGAATGACGAGATGTTTCAATCCATTGCGCAAGGACAAAAGAACATGGAAAGTTCACTTAACGGTCTAACATCTGCTATACAAGCTCTCATCTCTCAGATGGGATCATCCAATACTTCAAACACTCAACATGCAAGCTCCAGTGGAATTCATTCTCAACCCTTACCCAATCCAAAGGGTGGCATCAATGCCATCACCCTAAGGTCCAGAACTACACTGCAAGAGAGAAATCAAGAGGAGCCAAACCCACCAGAACACGCCCCAGCTAAAGAGGTGGTGGAAGTAGAGGATGCTGAAGAGGAAGAGGACATACAAGACATGGTTGAAGAAGAAGAAGCTCAACCACAGAAAGAAGCACCAAGGGTTGCAGACGCTGCAGAAAATGCCCTTCCTATTCTATTTCCACAAATTGCAAGGAAGTCCAGGAAGTAGATGGAACTTGATTCCAAAATGGTAGAAATATTAAAAAAGGTTGAGGTAACTGTTCCCCTTTTTGATGTTATTCAGCAGGTACCTAAATACACAAAGTTTCTAAAAGATTTATGTATACATAAAGACAAAATTAATGAATTAGAAACTATTCCTTTAGGTAGTTCTATATCTGCTTTAATGGGAGGTATACCTGAAAAGTGTAGTGATCCAGGTCCATGTATGGTTAACTGTACTATTGGAGGTGTGATATTTTCTGACTGCATGTGTGATTTAGGAGCGTGTGTTAGTATAATGCCTTTGTCTATATATGATACTTTGAGGCTTCCTCCCTTAAAAAGGTCAGCAGCTCGTTTTGTGTTAGCAGATAAAAGCATTATTACAGTGGTTGGAATTGCTGAAGATATATTAGTGAGCATTAAGGGGCTCACATTTTTCATTGACTTCTATATCCTGGAAATGCCCCTAATGACTCAGGAAGGTGGTGCACGAAATCATGATCGTTCATTCCTTGGTAACGGCACCAAAAACTTAATATGCACGTTCATAATCTTAGTTCTTTGTCACAACTTCGCACAACTAACCAGCAAGTGCACTGGGTCGTCCAAGTAATAAACCTTACGTGAGTAAGGGTCGATCCCACGGAGATTGTCGGCTTGAAGCAAGCTATGATCACCTTGTAAATCTCAGTCAGGCGAATTCAATTGGTTATGGAGATTTGATAATTAAAATATAATTAAAATATAAAATAGGATAGAAATACTTATGTAATTTATTGGTGAGAATTTCAGATAAGCGTATGGAGATGCTTTTGTTCCTTCTGAACCTCTGCTTTCCTACTGCTTTCATCCAATCATTCATACTCCTTTCCATGGCAAGCTGTATATTGGGCATCACCCTTGTCAATGGCTACATTCCGTCCTCTCAATGAAAATGGTCCAAATGTGCTGTCACCACACGGCTAATCATCTGTCGGTTCTCGATCATGCTAGAATAGGATTCAGTAATCCTTTTGCATCTGTCACTACGCCTAGCACTTGCGAGTTTGAAGCTCGTCATAGCCATCCCTTCCCAGATCCTACTCGGAATACCACAGACAAGGTTTCACTACAAGAAAATCACCCATTCAGGTACACTTGAAAAGTGTAGCCAAAAGTAAAAAAAAATGATGCCTTAGGCTACGGCTACGCTTTTTGGGCTACGGCTACGCTTTCTGGGGTGATTCCTATTCGGCCGTTGCCTATTCTCAAAGGCTACGCTTTTCTGTACCAAGGGCTACGCTTTTGGCGTTTGGAAATAGGGTACGCTTTTCAAGTGATGCTGTCCAAGACCAAAGGCTACGCTTTTCAGCACTAACGGTTACCAGAATTCAAAAGAATAGGCTACACTTTTCGTTGCTACGGCATCACTTTACAAACGTAGCAACATTGTATACCTATAACTACTCTATATAAGTGTAGCCTTAGGTCCCTCTTTTTTAAAAAAAAAACCCTAATATTTTAGGAATATATATATATATATATATATATATATATATATATATATATATATATATATAATCCTGTATTTTTAATTAAATTAGTGAAATTTAATAAAATAAAAATAAATACATAATATTATACAATAATTTTTAAATAATAAAAATTATTCTTAAACAATATATTGATAATAAAACAAAAATATTGACTTTTGAACAAAAATAAATACATAATAATATACAATGATCTGATTTTCGCTTTTTCACATTTTATACAATCACTAAGGATTCTTTTGAACAAATAAATAAATAAAAATAATAATTACATTAAAAAAAACTAATAAGACAATATCATTAAGACAGAAGAATAAATTCAAGGAGGATAGAGATCTTCTATACAAGAGACAAAACAAAAGAGCTATCTATAAGGCATAGCTTTCTAATCTCTCTACATGTCTGAGGCAAAGTCCTTTACAAAGACTATGAGCTTTACACTAAATAGATGCCAAATGTATAGTTCTATCTCATAAAACATGCTTTTCAGAAGACCTGTCATTGAAATCATAGTAAAAATAATGAAGCATCTACCTTCCAAATGGTCTACTTGTGAGGAAGCAGATAAATAATCATCGCCTCCAATGGAATGATTTGTCCATACACCACGATCAGGTCTATCCTTATGCCTAACACGTTTCTCCAGCTTCTTACTTGAATTACGTGAATCATGCATGGCAATCCTATTCTCTGGTGTCCCATTAGAACCCTTTAAAATCAATTGCACATGTACAGGGCAAGGTGGTTGTCTTTCTTTTTGTAGATCAGATGTTGGTATTGCCTGTTACCATTCAGGCCTGGCTGACTGACTTTGGCGCATTTTCTTGTTCGAGAGTATGCTTCTAATAATCCTTCCACTACCTTCATGCCTCTGATTCTACTTCAGAGGTGTTGAGCCAACAATTGTTTTGGCTGAAGATGTTACATTATTCTGCTCTAATAAACTATCTAAATTAGATCCCTGCACAATAAGAAACCCATCAAAATATGAAGTGATAGCATGATCATACATGATAAGTCCATAAATCACAATAAAAAGAACCAAAGAACAATCCATGCCAGAACTTATAGTGGATTCCTGATTCATCATATTCCATGTCATGAGCAACAAGGTAGCATATTAGAGAAAAATAATCCTCAAAGTCACTTTAGTATGAACCCTTATGCCAATAAAATGATATGCATCATAATAGCATCTATAAGTAGTACTTTCTCTATAGTACATTGACATTTTTATTATTAACTGACAAGAAATAAACAAGTGCCATCCTTGAATCTTAATAAATTAGTTAATCTCTCTCCTCGTCATTTCATGAGCCACTAAGGTTACATTGAAACCAACATTTATCAACAACTCCAACTAGTAAAAGGATGATTTAAGGATGAGAACATTCAAATAGAATGAATCAATTAAATTAATTAAAATTTAGGCGATAATTGCAGAAAACCAGATCAAAATGCATTTGATTGATAATTGCAGAAAACCAGATCAAAATGCATCTGATTGATACAAACTAGACATGACCAGTGGCAACTCATTGACATTGACGTCACAACATAAAGAAGTAGAATTTCAAAGTTGCTTTCCATCAGAGTAAGAACAGTAAATAAAACAACTTCCAAAGCAATTCAGGTAAGGTTTGTCCACACTGCATTTTCTTCCTTGTGCATCAAAATATGCATTCTAGTCAACATATCCTAAGGGTTCTAGATGAATCCTTTTGCAACATGTGCAAGCATATAAATAAAATGGAATACTCATATGAAAATAAATTATCTCTCTTTCCTTCCCTTTAAGAAGCAGGAACTTCTTCTCGGAACCAGTATTTCTAGCAACTCCTCAAATAAAGGACAAAGTGTTAAGCAAATCCCCATTGAACACAATTAAATTGAAGAAAACAAAGCTAAACTATTAACTCATACAAAAATAGACAGCGACTCCAATAATAATAATAATAATAATAATAATAATAATAATAATAATAATAATAATAATAATAATAATAATAATAATAATAATAATGATGCAGAAACAAGAATGCTAGGAAAGCCAGCTAAGAAACAGGGCACAGGGATTATGCTGATATCACAACTTATATTAGAAGAAAAAACCTCAATGCTTTAAATTCATCAAATAAAACAAATGTATACATTCAAAGAGGTTTTCAAACATGGGCCCCAAGCTGTAAATGAGACCTAAGGAGAAACAAATAACAACAAAATTCCAAACAAAATATAAACTTACCATTCTCATCCAGTGTTTGGTTTGCATCTGAGGAAGCCACATTTGAAGTTTTACTTGAATGATGCTGATCACCTTGCCTGAGAACCAAAGTATAAATTATTTAGTCTTTTCCAGTGGAACCTTTCCCTGTGTCTCTTACAACATAACAGAGAAGTGAAAATCAGACATTGTTAAGCACAAGTTAGAACCAAGATCATTCTCCATATCTCTGTGTGCAAGCAATTACAACTAGAGAATTATCAAATACTGGCATTACTTTACGATGAACTAAAAATTTTATTTATAGTAAACTAATATACTAGTAACAATTGAAAGTGACCATTTTTTAATCAGATCGATACAAAGTGAAGAAAACACAAGTCCTCAACCTGAGCCATTACTTGAGCAGCATCCTGTCTTTGCCAATAGTCTTCGTTACTACCTATACCACAAAAGAAAACCAGTTTATATTAAGATATTCAACAACAAAGTGTTTTCACAAGTCATAACCAAATCAAATAACTCCTAAGTGATTTCGTAAATTTTGTATTAGGTCTACTCTCTTTAAAGCCAAGATAAATCCAAGATAAATCTTAAAAAGTTAAAACCCCAACACCAACAAGCATGGTTAACAAAACCGAAATGGCACTGACAGGGTCACCTTTTTGACCGGGTCACAATTAAATAAACATATAAAACTATAAAAAACAAACTTAAATAAAAATTTAAAAGCCTCAGGAGTTGATGTTTGTTCTTGAGCTGGTGTTTATGATTAAGAAATCTTTAAAAGTGAATTAGAACTAAATGAACAAATTAACGACTGAGCAGCTTAATCAACCAATGAACTAATTAGGTAAAACAAGAACTAAATGAACCAATTAACCAACAAACTACTTTAGCTAAATGCCTAAGTTGATTAATTAACTAACTTAGGTAGACAAAATAGAAAAATAACACACCAGATTTGAGCAGAGGCGCTAAAGTGAAGCAAGAGAAACAGAAGCAGCGAGCAAAGGAGAAAAGCTGCGACCAGAGGCGAGGAGAGAAATTGAATCAGACATAGAAAATTATATATATATATATATATATATATATATAAAACACTATAGTAGAATATCGACAAAAGGAAGTAGCAGCCTAATAAGCATGACATGGGGAGCAGCAAGATATTGGCACAAACAGCCTGCACCGTAGATAAGAACAAACAAATGCATGAATATAAGAGTACTTTTAATCCTTCACACATATATACATATGAATCCTTCAAATGTCACAACCACAACAGCATTTACAAGAGAATATAAAAGTCCACATACCCTAGAAGAATTTCTGGAGCACGAAGCTTGTGTGAGCTAAAATGGAACCCCCTTTATTGGGGGACTTGTCGAACATCAAATGCAAAAGATGGGAGGCAAGGCCACACTTCTGACCTCGATTTCTCACCAAATTCCCAAAGAGCTCTCACTGATCGCATGGAGCGACGCAGTCACACCTGCAATGCTACTATACAGCCATAGTCGAACCTCTGCATGACCCCCAGACAGCATCCCTGACCGGATAACGGATTCCAGCTCCTTCAACAAAGAGATTCTCCATTTTATAGAATCACTGTCTTGTGCTTCATCGCTCTGGTTGAGGTCTGACAAGAAGAAGTCTATCATTTTTGCCAAAACCTTAACACCACAGAGGAAGCAAAAAATACTGATTCCCAAACAGTTCAGTTTAATAATAATACATATTAGAAATACAGTGAAGTGAACAATCAGACTCTACACAAATTAAATACTAATATATTTCCCAATGCCTCACTCCTTATGTAACTATGATTCAATATACTTTTCCTTTTTTAACTTTCAATTCTCCTCCATTTTTGGATTCCTTTTTGGTTTCAGTCTTAACTTCTTACGTTTCTTTGCACTCTCCTCACCCAGAGTTTTCTTTCTTTCTTTCTCATTATGCAAAACCAGACTTCTGGAATTCTCTTCAGTCATTGCCCATTATTACTGAGAAAAATGTATAAATGTTATCATTGCCATGCCTCAAAAAGTTTATGCAAAATTGATATATGTCATAAGCAAGTACTTGTGGTATGTGCTTATGGACACAAGTTATGGCTAGAGGCCAATTTGAAACTTTCAGATCTTATTTTTATTCTATTCGTACCTCAACTTGTACACGTTACTTATCAAGCTTATTACATGGTTTAGGATTTACTTGGTCATTTCATTAACGAAAGTTCACATTCTTGAATTTCAGAACCCTAAATAAAAAATCCTAAAATCAGAACCCTAAACCTCCCAAATTTCAGAACAAAATGAAAATCAATACATACCTTCTCATCGATGGTGAGCGCAGAGACGACGATGCGGAGCGGTGAGTGCGCGGCAACGGTGACCGCAGAGACCACCAGGGTGAGCGGGGACGGTGAGCGCAGATTCGAAGGTTGAGCAGCGACGGTGAGAGCAGATTCCACGAGGGTGAGCGGCGATGGTGGTCGCAGAGACGACCAAGGTGCAGCGACGAAGGTGAAGAGGATGAGGAGCGGCGGCAGCGACGAGTGGTGAGAGAAAGTGAAGTGGTGAGTGGATAGTGGAGAGTGGAGAAGGGCAAAGGTGAAGAGGGGCGACGGTGAATGAAGAAGGGCGAAGGCGGCGAAGTGGCGAAGGGGAAAAAGAAGTGGAGAAGGTTCTTCCTTCAATTTACGCAAATATAAGAGGGGCGGTGAGTGTGGAAGAAGAGTGGCGACGCTGATGGTTCTTGAGTGGATGGTGCGATGGCAGAACGTATTTGGGGTTTGATTGAGAGGGTTTCTTCTTGTAGTGAGAGGGTCAATGGCAAGAGTGAGAGGGTCAATGGCGAGAGCGACAGTGAGAGGGTCAATGGCGAGAGTGAAGAGAGTGAGTGGGGGGCGACGATCGATGGTGAGCTTTGGAGGCAGAGTGAAGAGGGTCAATGGATGCTGAGTGAGCTTTTGAGGGTTTACGAAAGGGGATGAAGGTGCGTGCTTTGGAGGTGATCAGTGAGGGTTGGAGGGAATGGCAAAAATTTTACTAAGTGTGACTTTGCTTTCAGGGAAAAGGGGAAAAAAATTTACTAAGTGTCAAATTTTTTGCTCTAGACACATTAGGCATCACTTTTAAAACGCATTCAAAACTTAATAAATAGGCTACTCGTTAAAAGCGTCCCTTTTGATACAAAAAGTGAACCTATAGATATCAACCTACGGCTACGCTTTATAAGTGATTTCTAAAATACCTAAGGCTATACTTTTTAAATGATGTCAAAATTGTGTATCCTTTTCTCATATAAAAAGGCAACACGGAGAAAAGCGTAGCCTATTCTATGAATAGGCTACGCTTTTCAAATGTAGCTTAAAAAAGTGTGGCTGAATGGGTATTTTTCTTGTAGTGTTTAGACTTTTCGGATCTCAAGAATGGCCGCCAATAATTCTAGCCTATACCACGAAGACTCTGATCGTAGATCAGGAGGCTAAGAGATATGCATTCAAGCTTGTTTTCATGTAGAACGGAAGTGTTTGTCAGGCACGCGTTCATAAGTGAGAATGGTGATGAGCGTCACATAATCATCACATTCATCATGTTCTTGTGTGCGAATGAATATCTTAGAGAAGAAATAGGCTTGAGTTGAATAGAAAAATAATAGTACTTTGCATTAATTAATGAGGAACAGCAGAGCTCCACACCTTAATCTACGGTGTGTAGAAACTCTACCGTTGAAAATACATAAGAACAAGGTCCAGACATGGCCGAATGGCCAGCCCCCTAAATGTGATCTCAGAACACAAAATTAGTCAAAGACTATCCAGAGATGTAAATACAATAGTAAAAAGTCCTATTTATACTAAACTAGTTACTAGGGTTTACAGAAATAAGTAAATGATGCAGAAATCTACTTCCGGGCCCACTTGGTGTGTGCTTGGGCTGAGCATTGAAGCTTTCACATGTAGAGGTCTTCCTTGGAGTTGAACACCAGTTTGTAACTTGTTTCTGGCGTTTAACTCTGCCTTGCAACTTGTTTCTGGCGTTTAACACCAGAATAGGACAGAAAGCTGGAGTTAAACGCCAGTTTGCGTCATCTAAACTTAGGCAAAGTATGGACTATTATATATTGCTGAAAACCCTGGATGTCTACTTTCCAACGCAATTAAGAGCACGCCATTTGGGTTTCTGTAGCTCCAGAAAATCCACATTGAGTGCAGGGAGGTCAGAATCCAACAGCATCTGCAGTCCTTTTTCAGCCTCAGAATCAGAATTTTGCTCAGGTTCCTCAATTTCAGCCAGAAATTACCTGAAATCACAAAAAAATACACAAACTCATAGTAAAGTCCAGAAATGTGATTTTTATTTAAAAACTAATAAAAATATATTAAAAACTAACTAAATCATACTAAAAACTATGTAAAAACAATGCCAAAAAGCGTATAAATTATCCGCTCATCACAACACCAAACTGAAATTGTTGCTTGTCCCCAAGAAACTGAAAATCAAATAGGATAAAGAGATGAGAATATACTATAAATTCCAAATATCAATGAAACTTAGCTCCAATTAGATGAGCGGGACTAGTAGCTTTTTGCCTCTGAACAGTTTTGGCATCTCACTTTATCCTTTGAAGTTCAGAATGATTGGCATCTATAGGAACTCAGAATTCAGATAGTGTTATTGATTATCCTATTTCAGTATGTTGATTCTTGAACACAGCTACTTTATGAGTCTTGGCCGTGGCCCTAAGCACTTTGTTTTCCAGTATTACCACCAGATACATAAATGCCACAGGCACATAATTGGGTGAACCTTTTCAGATTGTGACTCAGCTTTGCTAAAGTCCCCAATTAGAGGTGTCTAGGGTTCTTAAGCACACTTTGTTTTTTTTTTTTTTGCTTTGGACCTCGACTTTAACCGCTCAGTCTCAAGCTTTTCACTACGCCTTCACGCCACAAGCACATGGTTAGGGATAGCTTGGTTTAGCCACTTAGGCCAGGATTTTATTCCTTTGGGCCCTCCTATCCACTGATGCTCAAAGCCTTGGATCCTTTTTATTTCCCTTGCCTTTTGGTTTTAAGGGCTATTGGCTTTTTCTGCTTGCTTTTTTTCTTTTTCTTTCTTTTTTTTCGCCTTTTTTTTTCGCAAGCTTTTCTCTATTCACTGCTTTTTCTTGCTTCAAGAATCATTTTTATAATTTTTCAGATCATCAAATAACATTTATCCTTTTTCATCATTCTTTCAAGAGCCAAAAATTTTAACATTCATAAACAACAAATTCAAAAGACATATGCACTGTTCAAGCATTCATTCAGAAAACAAAAAGTATTGTCACCACATCAAAATAATTAAACTAGTTTCAAGGATGAATTCGAAATCATGCACTTGTTCTTTTGTTTTTAGAACTTTTTTCATTTAATAGAGGTGATGGATTCATAGGACATTCATATCTTTAAGACATAGACACTTAAACACTAATGATCATATAGTAAAGACACAAACATAAATAAAACATAAGGCTCAAAAACCGAAAAATAGGAAAATAAGAACAAGGAGATTAAGGAACGGGTCCACCTTAGTGAGGGTGGCGTCTTCTTCCTCTTGAAGAACCAATGGTGTTCTCTAAGCTCATGGAGAATGATGGAGTGCTCTTGGTGCTCCATCCTTAGTTGTCCCATGTTGGAACTTAATTCTCCTAGGGAAGTGTTGATTTGCTCCCAATAGTTTTGTGGAGGAAAGTGCATCCCTTGAGGTATCTCAGGGATTTCATGATGAGGAATTTTCTCATGCTCTTGTTGAGGTCCATAAGTGGGCTCTCTTATTTGCTCCATCATTTTCTTAGTAATGAGCTTTTGAGATGAATCTCTCCATCTTCCATGACTCAGAGGTGGAAGCTTTTGCCTTCCCTTTTCCTCTTTCTAGAGGTTTCTCTGGCCTTAGGTGTCATAAATGGTTATGGAAAAACAAAAAGCAATGCTTTTACCACACCAAACTTAAATGGTTTGCTCGTCCCCGAGCAAAAGAAGAAGGGAAGTAGTAGAAGAAGAAGAAAAAAATGAAGGAGATGGAGGGAGAAGGTGCATTCGGCCAAGGGGGAGAAGTGGTGGTTGTAATGTGTGAAAATGGAGTAGTGTTGAGGGGTTTATATAGGGGTGGGGGGAAAGGGTAGGTTTCGGCCATTAGGGTTGGGTTTGGGAGGGAAAAGAATTTGAATTTTGGAGGTAGGTGGGGTTTATGGGGAAGAGTGGATGGATGTGAGTGGTTAAGGGTATTTAGGGAAGAGGTATGGAGGTGACTTGTGAAGGGTATTTGGGAAAAAGAGTTATGAAAATGTGTGAAGAGGAGAGAAGAAGAGGTGGGGTAGGTGGGGATCCTGTGGGGTCGACAGATCCAGAGGGATCAAGGACTTAACATCCTTGCTCCATTTAGGCGTGTAAAATGCCCTTAGAATGCATGTCTGGTGTTAAACACCAGCTTGCTGCTTGTTTCTAGCGTTTAACGCCAGCTTGATGCTTCTTTCTGGCGTTAAACGCTGATGCACGGAAAATTTGTCTCATAGCAAATTTCCTTCGGTAAGTGTACCGAATTTGTCGTCAAGTAAAAACTCACAATAGAGTGAGGTCGAATCCCACAGGGATTGATTGATCAAGCAACTTTAATTAGAGGAATATTCTAGTTGAGCGAGTCCAGAATTTGAGTTGAGAATTGCAAAAAATTAAATGGCGGGAAAGTAAATAACAGAAAAGTAAATGCTAGAAATAAAAGAACTGAAAGTAAATGACTGAAAGTAAATTGCAGAATTGTAAATGGGAATGGGGGAATCGCTCATAAAAGTAAATGACAGAAATTAAAGAGAATGGGTAAGATCAGAAATGGGGAGTTCATTGGGCTCAGGAGATGTTGTATTCTCCGGATCAATTTCATTTTCATCTCTTCCTCAATCAATGCACTCATTGATCTCCTTGGCAATCTTAAGTGATCGAATTACAATTTCTTGTAATTCAATCTCTCAAATCTTGATCAATAGCCAATTCCTTGGTCAATTGCTCATGAGAAGAGATGAAGTATGGTCACTGATTATACCACATGCATTTCCCAAATCAAGTGTTGAGAGGATTATAGTCACATATCCATCCAAACCCAATTTGGTCCAGCATGAGAAAGCATTTCTAGCTTGATCTCTTCATTCCTCTTTCAAGGTTCAGAAGAGATCCAAGTTTGAATAGCTTCTTTTCCAAGATAACTATCCAATTGGATGAAGATCGAAAGCTTTCAAGTAAAATCAAGAGAAAAGATAGAAGAAGAATAATGAAAACTAGTATTGATCCATCAAATTACAACAGAGCTCCCTAACCCAATGAAATGGGTTTAGTTGTTCATAGCTCTGGAAAAATGAAAACAAAGATGGAAAATACATGATGAAACTAGAAGCGCAGAGAAAGTAAAATATAGAGAGTAGTTTTATGCCAAGAGGCTCCCTATAATTTCCAACTCCCAAAATAATTCAATGCTACTCCTATATATACTACTCTTCTGTTCTTCTAGTTGATTCTTCAAGTCTTGGGTATGGGCCTTTGGATCTTGAGTTTGAAGCAGTTTTCTTCTTCATTGGGCTTAGCTTTACTTGCAGAGAGAAAGTGTGAAGTGGGCAGAGACTTTAGCTCAGGACGTTAGTGATGTTAACGTTCATTGAAAATGTGGGTTCGAGAACGTTAGTGACAATCACCTTTTTCACTAACGTTCCTCACCAAAGTTAAGAGCCACATTAACTTCAACGTTAGTGGCACAAACGTTGCCACTAACGTTTCCACTATGTCCTTCGCACATGTTATTCGGACTCAACTTTCCCAATAACGTTGAGAAGCCTCCCCCTTCCCTACGTTAGAGTCCACGTTAACTAAGTTAACGTGGCTCTTTTAACGTAGGCTTGCCAACCTTCGAGAACGTTAGTGACACTTACCATTGTCACTAACGTTCCAATGTGCCTCTAATTCTCACGTTAGAGTCCACGTTAACTAGGTTAACGTGGCTTCTAACGTGGCCATGCTAGCCATCTCCAACATTAGTGACAATGTTGAATGTCACTAACGTTGGCTCATCATCCTTCTCCTCACGTTAACTTCCACGTTAACTAAGTTAACGTGGGAGTTAACGTGGCTCATTGTGGCTTGTGTTGGCTCCTTCCAACGTTAGTGACAATGTTTGGTGTCACTAACATTGTCGACAAGCTTTCTTCTTCACGTTAACTTCCACGTTAACTAGGTTAACGTGGCTTCTTGGGGATAGTGTGTGTTCATCCCAACGTTAGTGACAATGTTTGGTGTCACTAACGTTGTCGACCACCTAGTTTCTTCACGTTAGCTTCCACGTTAACTAGGTTAACGTGGGAGTTAACGTGGCTTCTTGTGACTTGGCCAACGTTTGTGAGAAAGTTGAATGACACTAACGTTGGCTTCCCCTTTTCTTCTTAACGTTAGAGGCCACGTTAACTAAGTTAATGTGGCAACTAATGTGGCCACTTATGAGCTTGGTCCAACGTTAGTGATAATGTTAAGTGTCACTAACGTTGGCTCCATTTCTTTTCTTCCACGTTAGAGTTCAAGTGATAATGTTAAGTGTCACTAACGTTAGCTCCATTTCTTTTCTTCCACGTTAGAGTTCATGTTAGCTTAGTTAACGTGACTCATAACGTGGGCAATGATGGCTTCAAGAACGTTATTGGCAATGACTTTTCTCATTAACTTTGCAAGTTACTCCCATTCCACGTTAGTGTCAACGTTAGTGTAACTAACGTTGCCACTAATGTGGTTCTTCTTTGCTTCCTTTGTCCTGAAATTAAGCAAAAAAGTGCATCAAAGTTCTAGTCCAAGTCATGGGAAATGCAACATCCAATTTGTCATTAAATTCATGCAAAATCCTCATGAAATCATGTAAAGTGCACAATGTATGCTTGAATCAAGATGTAAGTGAATATCTACCCAAAACTAGCTTATTTCCTAAGTAAATGCATGAAACTACCCTAAAAACAGTAGAGAAAAGGTCAGTGAAATTGGCCAAACTGCCCTGGCATCACAACACCAAACTTAAAGCTTGCTTGTCCCTAAGCAAGTACTGGAACAAGAGAATGATGAATGGAATTTCAAGAGAAATGAGTCATTCTTGTGGAAGTCATGTTCCTGATTTTATGGTGGTTTCATGCATAGCAACTTAGGTTCATTCCTGGCTTTCAGACCTTTATCATGTCCTAGAATACTCACTGTGATTGCATCCCATGAGACTTTTATTCATTGATCATTTTGTTGTTATTTCAGGGCTTATTTTTGTTCTTAAGCTAAGTGCTCTGTAAGGGGGCAACTCTTTAAAATAAGCTTTCAGTCAACACTCCCGAACCAGTTGGTTCAAGGTGCTAGGTGTTGAAGCATCCCTAAGGACTTACTTGCTCAAGTCTCTCCCCCATACATACACACCACAGGCACATAGTTTATTTATTTTCTTTTCTTGAGACCTTGGTGTCCACCACCTCTTTGGATTACTAAATGCTCTGTATTGAGGGTTACTCTTGATAGTGGACTTTCAGCTGATAATCCCGAGTTAGTTAACCCAAGTTACCAAGTGATAAGGCACCCCTAAGAGCTTATTCATCCAAGTAGATCCCTCACACAAGAGCACCACAGACACATGCCTCAAGATTAAAACCATAGGTGCCTGCCTTATTGCTTTCTCTTTTTCTTTTATTTTTCAACCTTTATTGTTCTTTCCCTTTTTCTTATTAGGATCTTCTTATTTAGCTAGTCTCATGAGGTGTTTTTCAAGCACAGTATTCATGACAGATAGTTGTCCTCCCACATTCTGGTTGAACCAACTTAGCTAACTTATGACCATACCACAAACTCATGAACTTACTCCATAGTATGAACTCCTCTCTGGTCTTTAAAAACACACATTCTCTTTTCATTTGATTTAAAGGGACAAACATACAGGTAAGCAAAGTAAGGATGCAGTGACATAGAGACCAGCAAATATAGACCTTTTCAACAAAAACTTAAAAGACAGAATTTAAAAAAAAAATTTAAACTAATCATGGAAGCAAGTTCTATTTCATACAAGATCTTCCTTATTTAGAGCATAGAGAAAGATGGACCAAAGAAGGAACGTCACCACCTTTTACTCTTGTGGATGCCCATGCTTTCCTCCTTGTTTGTCTTCTTTGTGTCCTCTTGCATTCCCTCGCATCCGTGCCAATCTTGCTTGCTTCCAATCCTCAAGTGCCTTCCTCACTGATTCATGACTCTCTTCCACCTTTTGTCTTTCTTCTCGTGCTAATTCATCCCTCATTTCTTCATACCTTGTGATTCCTGGATGCAATATAGGCAGCTGTCCTACCAAGTAACCGAGCCTGGCTTGAGTATTTATATGATGTCCAGTCTCGCTCAGGTAAACTCCTTCTGCGAATGCCCTTTGCTCGTCCAATAGTTCTGCCTGTTCTATCTGTCTTCGATGCATCTCATGTATATGTGCACCTTGATGTGCTTGGATGTTGATTAGCCTCTGGATGGATTCTTGTTGCTCATTTTGCCTTTGTTCCATCCTGTGGAATGTTTCACTCCATTGTTGCCCTTGACTCAGTTGCTGATCCATCATTTGCTTTTGCCACTCCCCTTGTTGAGTCATCCATCTTGAGAGTGACTGCTCTTGCTGCCCCATCATCTGTAGTTGAAGCTCTCTCTGTGCTCCTTGGCTTTCCAAATATTGTCGAGATAGCCCATCAATGTCTTCCTGCAATTCGTGCATATCCAAGGTGGCTGGTGCTTGCCCCTCTAAGACTTGTCCTTCTACCACTTGAGGGGCTGTCCTCTTCCTTTGCTTCTGTTGAGGCAGGGGGGATGCGGTAGCATGCATTCATCGAACGGTTATTGGAATGCCCTCTTTTATCCACACGGGATCCTCATCTTCAAACACCACCCCAGCTTTCTTGCACAGTCGGTAAATAGTGCTGGGGTAAGCTAACTTTCCTCTTGAGTCGCTTTTCTCTGCCATTTTTCTAATGCCTTCTGCTATGAGTTCATGAACCTTGATTTCTCCTCCTTTGAGTATACAGTGTACCAGTGTGGCTCTCTTGAGATTCACCTCCGAGTTGTTCACTGCTGGGAGGATGGACCTCCTTACAATTTCAAACCACCCCTTTGCTTCCGGAGTGAGATCTGCTCTCTTGATGAACCTTGGTCTCCTATCTGCATATCTTTCCCAGTCAGCTCCTGGTACACAAATGTCTTGCACAATCTGGTCATGATTAGGGTTGTTGTCCATTCTTGAATGATAACTCTCTTCTTCAAACGGTATGGACCGCAGTTTTAATGCCTTCATGACACTCATGGGACCAAAATCCACAATCTTTCCTCTCACAAAGCTTGTATATGACTCGTCTTCCTTATCATATCGGACCGCATTTGCATAAAACTCTCTTATAAGATTTGCATTCACCTTAATGACCGGATCAGTGAGGAGCTCCCATCTTCTCTTTTCTACATTCTTTGTGATTTCGGGACACTCAGTTTTCCTAACTTGAAATCCCAGCTCATAAATGATCTCCTTATCCACCATCCACCCGTATTGCAATGCATGGTGCAAGCTTCTAAATCTCTTTTCATTATACGGGTGTTGCTCCATAGGTTCCTTTCACTTCCTTCTTTTAGAGCTCGAAGATGCCATGAATGAGGGTTAATGTGTGAAGTTGGCAATGGTGTGGAGACTTTTGGTTGTTTAGGGTTGAGTGCAATGAAGGGAGTGAAGGGGAATCCGAAATGGAGAGGTGTGCAGAGTGGGGTACGGAACAAGGATCACTTATATAGAGAGGTTGTGAGTGAATGGAGGGTGTGGATTGATGGAGTGGTTGTTTGATGGACGGTTGGGGTTGTGAATGGAGAAAGGACAAGGATCATCACTTTATGATGGAGATTGCTCGGTCTTCAAGGGTCCCATCCTTTTCAATGTTGCATGACAACATTTTCCAATGCCTTCGCTTTTTAGAAAAAGTGTGTAGTTTCTCCTCATGAAGTGGCCGAATCCTTCTCATCTAGTTGTCCAATCAATCTCCTTCAATGTTCCTCTCCTTTTCCCTATAAAATAAGAAAAATTAATGTCCTAAAAAGTATTTAAACTTTACGGCTAAACTAATAAAAAGAAGAAAAGATTTTGTTTATTCATGAACTCCAACTAACTAACTAACTGTGTATCCTTATATGCACATTGGTGGCACCATGGGGTGACACCAAACTTAGTTTGGAGCACTGTGATGAAAAGTTCTGTTCAAAGCTCCAAGACCAGCATGCTCTCAGTTGCATTCATGCTTTCTTGGCACGCTTTGAACACCAAACTTGTTCTTCACTATATACTGCTATATAAGGATTTCACCAAGTGTTTGTCAAGTTTGGGTTGGAATTCATGAATATTGACTTATTCACTAGTAAAAGCTCATAAAACATGGGTTGCCTCCCATGAAGCGCTTCTTTAGCATCACTAGCTTGACGTTTCTCCTTCATCAGGGAGGTTGATAATGCTTCAAGTCCTCCCCTCTTGCCTTGGACTTATATCCATTGGTTGTATCAATGATCTCTACATGTTCCAAGGAGAGAACTCTGTTGATAGTGAAGACCTTAGGTAACTGAGATGGTACAGTGGGGAGATTAGGGGGGATATCTGGGAAGTAAGCTGAGATCACTTTAACCCCTGGAGAAAAGTCTTCCGTAGGGATCTTCTTGTTCCTCCACCCCCTTGGTACTTTCTTCTTTGTCTCTTTTGATGTTGCCTTGCTTTTGGTGACTTCTTCTTCTAAGGGAATTTTTTTGTTGTCTTCACATGTCTCTGGTGGTTTAGGTTCCTCCAGCTTTTTCTTGAGTTGTGACAACTGCTTATTTCCTTGTTCATCAACCAAGGGCTTTCCCAGATGGGCTGGTTGTGCTTCAGTGCTTGCTTCCTCTGTCAGCATCTCATTCTGATCTTTGCTTGCTTCTTTGTTTTCTTGGTCTGCTTCTTGTGAGAGTTTGAAGACATTAAAGCTGAGTCGTTCATCATGGATCCTCAATATTAGCTCCCCTCGCTCCACATCTATGAGTGCTCTGGCTGTAGCTAGGAATGGTCTTCCCAATATGATTGGGTGAGTGTGACTTTCTTCCATGTCCAGGATGACAAAGTCTGTTGGGAGGAAGTATTTTCCAACCTTTAACAATACATTTTTCACCACCCCTATTGCTTGTTTTTGAGTCTTGTCAGCCAGCCTAATGACTACATCTGTGGGCATTATCTCATTGATCTGCAGCCTCTTCACCAGGGATAAGGGCATTAAGTTGATGCTTGCTCCCAAATCGCAGAGTGCTCTATCAAATATTGTTTCCGCTATGGCACAGGGGACATGAAAACTCCATGGATCTTTTCTTTTTGTAGGCAACTGTGGTTGAATGAGGGCATTGCACTCCTTGTTCATCACTATAGTTTGGCCTCCCTTGAGTGAGCTTTTCCTAGGAAGCAGCTCCTTCATATACTTGATGTATGCAGGCATTTGTTGGATAGTCTTGATGAACGGTATGTTCACATGCAAAGATGCAAACAAGTCAAGAAATCTTGAGTATATTCTCTTCTCCACAGCACCATTGAGCAGTTGGGGAAAAGGTGCATAGAGTCTCAGCAGCTCTTGTTTTGAGATTTCTAGTTCTTGGAAATCTTTTTCCCCCTCCTCTACTGAGGTATCTTCAGGTTGTTCTGACAGCTTGCTTGGCTTGTCTTCAATCTCCTTATCACTTATAGTGACCATCTTGCAATCTTCCCATCTTACTTTGTTTGTTTCACCTCTCGGATTCTTCTCTATGTCGCTTGGGAATCCATCTGTGGGTTTGGGAATTTGCTCAGAGAGATACCCCACTTGAGATTCCAACCTCTTGATTGTGTCTCCCTGGTTCTTGAAATTGGCTCGCACTTCCTCCTTGAATGCCTTGTTGTTTTGAATCTCTTTGCCTATGCCTTCAAGTAGATTCTCAATCCTTGAGAGTCTGTCATCAAATGATTGTAGATCGGGATTAGAGGTGGAAGGATGAGGTAAGTTATTTTGGTTTTGATATGGATGTGGAGAGGTGTTGTTATGGGGTGTTGATATGGTCTAGATGTGAAGTGTTGGTGGGCTGCATTGTTGGGATTTGGGCGTCTTTGATCAGGGCTTTGGTCTTGTTGATTTCCCCACCCAAAGTTTGGGTGATTCCTCCATCCAGGGTTGTAGGTCTTGGAGTATAGATCATGGTTTTGCCTAGGTGAATTCCCAATGTAGTTGACTTGCTCCTGACTTCCCTCTGCTTCTTCATTCACTCTTTCTTGGGTTGTTGATGAAGTGGAGATTGCTGCTACTTGGTTCCTCTCTATCTTCTTGGTGAGGTCAGCCAGCTGCTGGGTAATGAGCTTGTTTTGGGCCAGCAGAGCATCTACATTGTTTAGCTCCATTACTCCTCTTATGTTCCCTCTTTCGGAAGCATAGAAGTAGTCATTCTCTGCTACAGTTTCAATGACATCTATGGCCTCCTCAATGGTCTTCTTCTTGTTCAAAGATCCTCCGGATGAATGGTCTACGGCCTTCTTTGACTCATAAGAGAGCCTTTCATAGAAAATGTGCAGCTGCACCCATTCATTGAACATATCTGGTGGGCACCTCCTTGTTAGGTCTTTAAACCTCTCCCATGCTTCATATAGAGTCTCACCATCTTGTTGCCTGAAAGTTTGGACCTCAGCTTTCAGCCTATTGATTCGTTGAGGGGGGTAAAATCTTGCTAAAAATTTGTTCACCACATCTTCCCAAGTTGTCAAGCTCTCCTTTGGGAAAGACTCCAGCCACTTGGCTGCCTTATCCTTGAGTGAGAATGGAAATAAGAGCAGTCTATAGGCGTCAGGATGAACACCATTAGACTTCACTGTGTCACATATTCTCAGGAAGGTGGTTAGATGTTGATTGGGGTCTTCTTGGACACTTCCTTCGAACGAACAGTTGTTCTGAACAAGGGTGATGAGCTGTGGTTTTAGTTCAAAATTGTTGGCATGGATGGTTGGCTTTTGAATGCTACTTCCACAGTTTCCTGGGTTTGGATTGATGTAAGAGCCTAGAACTCTTCTATCCTCCCCAGCATGATTTGCTCGACCTCTTCCGCCATGGTTGTGAGTCTCTTCTTCATGATGGTTTTCCATGTTTTCTTCCATGTTTGGTTCAAAGTATTCCTCAAAGTGTTCCTCTTCTTCTTCAGCACCAACTACACGTTTTTCTCTTGCCTCCCTCCTTAGTCTAAGGAAGGTTCTCTCAGGTTCAGAATCAAAGGAAGTTGAAGCCCCGCTTCTTCTCCCTGTCATACAACCAACAAGTACAAGCAAAGAGAATAGGTGCATAAAGTATATCTGTCAGAATTACTGTTAGTGTGAGTGATGCAATATATCAAACAGTTAGTGGGTTAGTGAAATGAATGGTAAATAACAAAGAAAAAGTAGGGGAAGGGAAGTAATTAACTAAAACAGAAAGTAAATGACTCAAACAGAAAATTAAATCAAACAAAAATAAAATTCTCAATCTAGTTATCCTCTAATTTAATCATTGTTGATGCACAATCAATCCCCGGCAACAGCGCCATAAACTTGATGCATGGAAAACTTGTCTCATAACAAATTTCCTTCGGCAAGTGTACCGAATTTGTCGTCAAGTAAAAACTCACAATAGAGTGAGGTCGAATCCCACAGGGATTGATTGATCAAGCAACTTTAATTAGAGGAATGTTCTAGTTGAGAGAGTCCGGAATTTGAGTTGAGAATTGCAGAAAATTAAATGGCGGGAAAGTAAATAACAGAAAAGTAAATGCTAGAAATAAAAGAACTGAAAGTAAATGACTGAAAGTAAATTGCAGAATTGTAAATGGGAATGGGGGAATCGCTCATAAAAGTAAATGACAGAAATTAAAGAGAATTAGTAAGATCAGAAATGGGGAGTTCATTGGGCTCAGGAGATGTTGCATTCTCCGGATCAATTTCATTTTCATCTCTTCCTCAATCAATGCACTCATTGATCTCCTTGGCAATCTTAAGTGATCGATTTACAATTTCTTGTAATTCAATCTCTCAAATCTTGATCAATAGCCAATTCCTTGGTCAATTGCTCATGAGAAGAGATGAAGTATGGTCACTGATTACACCACATGCATTTCCCAAATCAAGTGTTGAGAGGATTATAGTCATATATCCATCCAAACCCAATTTGGTCCAGCATGAGAAAGCATTTCTAGCTTGATCTCTTCATTCCTCTTTCAAGGTTCAGAAGAGATCCAAGTTTGAATAGCTTCTTTTCCAAGATAACTACCCAATTGGATGAAGATCGAAAGATTTCAAGTAAAATCAAGAGAAAAGATAGAAGAAGAATAATGAAAACTAGTATTGATCCATCAAATTACAACAGATTTCCCTAACCCAATGAAAGGGGTTTAGTTGTTAATAGCTCTGGAAAATGAAAACAAAGATGGAGAATACATGATGAAACTAGAAGTGCAGAGAAAGTAAAATATAGAGAGTAGTTCTATGCCAAGAGGCTCCCTATAATTTCCAACTCCCAAAATAATTCAAAGCTACTCCTATATATACTACTCTTCTGTTCTTCTAGTTGATTCTTCAAGTCTTGTGTATGGGCCTTTGGATCTTGAGTTTGGAGCAGTTTTCTTCTTCATTGGACTTAGCTTTACTTGCAGAGAGAAAGTGTGAAGTGGGCAGAGACTTTAGCTCAGGACGTTAGTGGTGTTAACGTTCAGTGAAAATGTGGGTTCGAGAACGTTATTGACAATCACCTTTTTCACTAATGTTCCTCACCAAAGTTAAGAGCCACGTTAACTTCAACGTTAGTGACACAAACGTTGCCACTAACGTTTCCACTATGTCCTTCGCACACGTTATTGGGATTCAACTTTCCCAATAATGTTGAGAAGCCTCCCCCTTCCCTACGTTAGAGTCCACGTTAACTTAGTTAACGTGGCTTTTTTAATGTAGGCTTGCCAACCTTCGAGAACGTTAGTGACACTTACCATTATCACTAACGTTCCAATGTGCCCCTAATTCTCACGTTAGAGTCCATGTTAACTAGGTTAACGTGGCTTCTAACGTGGCCATGATAGCCATCTCCAACGTTAGTGACAATGTTGAATGTCACTAACGTTGGCTCATCATCCTTCTCCTCACGTTAACTTCCACATTAACTAAGTTAACGTGGCTCATTGTGGCTTGTGTTGGCTCCTTCCAACGTTAGTGACAATGTTTGGTGTCACTAATGTTGTCGACAACCTTTCTTCTTCACGTTAACTTCCACGTTAACTAAGTTAACGTGGAGTTAACGTGGCTTCTTGGGGATAGTGTGTGTTCATCCCAACGTTAGTGACAATGTTTAGTGTTACTAACGTTGTCGACCACCTAGTTTCTTCACGTTAGCTTCCACGTTAACTAGGTTAACGTGGGAGTTAACGTGGCTTCTTGTGACTTGGCCAACGTTAGTGATAAAGTTGAATGATACTAACGTTGGCTTCCCCTTTTCTTCTTAACGTTAGAGGCCACGTTAACTAAGTTAACGTCGCAACTAACGTGGCCACTTATGAGCTTGGTCCAACGTTAGTGATAATGTTAAGTGTCACTAACGTTGGCTCCATTTCTTTTCTTCCACGTTAGAGTTCACGTTAGCTTAGTTAACGTGACTCTTAACGTGGCCAATGATGGCTTCTAGAGCGTTATTGGCAATGACTTTTCTCATTAACTTTGCAAGTTACTCCCATTCCACGTTAGTGTCAACGTTAGTGTAACTAATGTTGCCACTAATGTGGTTCTTCTTTGCTTCTTTTGTCCTGAAATTAAGCAATAAAGTGCATCAAAGTTCTAGTCCAAGTCATGGGAAATGCAACATCCAATTTGTCATTAAATTCATGCAAAATCCTCATGAAATCATGTAAAGTGCATAATGTATGCTTGAATCAAGATGTAAGTGAATATCTACCCAAAACTAGCTTATTTCCTAAGTAAATACATGAAACTACCCTAAAAATAGTAGAGAAAAGGTCAGTGAAACTGGCCAAAATGCCCTGGCATCAAATGCCAGTTTGATGCTTCTTACTGGCGTTTAAATGCTAGTAAGCTCTTCCTCCAGGGTAAGCTATTTTTAATGCTGTTTTTCATTCTTTTTTTTTATTTTTCAGTTGTTTTTGTGACTTCACATGATCATCAACCTATAGAAAACATAAAATAACAATAGAAAATAAATAGATATAATTAAATAACATTGGGTTGCCTCCCAATAAGCGCTTCTTTAACGTCAATAGCTTGACAGTGAGCTCTCATGGAGCCTCACATATAATCAGAGCATGGTTGGGGCCTTTTAACAACAAACTTAGAGTTTGGTTGTGGCCTCTCAACACCAAACTTAGAGTTTGGCTGTGGCCTCCCAACACCAAACTTAGAGTTTGACTGTGGGGGCTTTGGTTGACTCTACAGTGAGAGAAACTTTTCATGCTTCCTCTCCATGGTTACAGAAGGAGAACCTTGAGTCTTAAATACAAGGTAGTACTCATTCAGTTGAAGGACCAACTCTCCTCTGTCTACATCAATCACAGCTTTTGTTCTGGCTAGGAAGGGTCTTCCAAGGATGATCGATTCATCCTCATCCTTCCCAGTGTCTAGGATTATGAAATCAGCAGGGATGTAAAGGCCTTTAACCTTTACTAACACGTCCTCTACTAGTCCATAAGCCTGTTTCATGGATTTGTCTGCCATCTCTATTGAGAATTTGGTAGCCTGTACCTCAAAGATTCCTAGTTTCTCCATTACAGAGAGTGACATTATGTTTATGCCTGACCCCAGGTCACACAGAGCCTTTTCAAAGGTCATGGTGCCTGTGTTACAGGGAATTAGGAATTTACCAGGATCCTGTTTCTTTTGAGGTAAAGTGTGTTGAACCCAGATATTTAGTTCATCAATGAGCAATGGAGGCTCATCCTCCCAAGTCTCATTACCAAATAGCTTGACATTCAGCTTCATGATTGCTCCTAAATACTGGGCAGCTTGCCCTTGAACAATGTCTTCATCTTCTTCAGAAGATGAATAGTCATCAGAGCTCATGAATGGTAAAAGGAGGTTCAATGGAATCTCTATGGTCTCTAGATGAGCCTCAGATTCCTTTGGTTCCTCAAAGGGGAAACTCCTTATTGGTCAGTGAACGTCCCAGGAGGTCTTCCTCACTAGGATTCGCGTCCTTCTCCTCCTCTCTGGGTTTGGCCGCACCAAGTAAGGTTATGGCCTTGCACTCTCTTTTTGGATTCTCTTCTGTATTGCTTGGGAGAGTACTAGGAGGAGTTTCAGTGACTCTTCTACTCAGCTGGCCCACTTGTGCCTCCAAATTTCTAATGGAGGACCTTGTTTCATTCATGAAACTTAGAGTGGCCTTAGATAGATCAGAGACTATATTTGCTAAGCTAAATGGATTCTGCTCAGAATTCTCTATCTGTTGCTGAGAGGATGATGGAAAAGGCTTGCTATTGCTAAACCTGTTTCTTCCACCATTTTTAAAGCCTTGTTGAGGCTTTTGTTGATCCTTCCATGAGAAATTTGGATGATTTCTCCATGAGGGATTATAGGTGTTTCCATAGGGTTCTTCCATGTAATTCACCTCTGCTATTGCAGGGTTCTCAGGATCATAAGCTTCTTCTTCAGAAGATGCTTCTTTAGTACTGTTGGATGCAGCTTGCAATCCATTCAGACTCTGAGAAATCATATTGACTTGCTGAGTCAATATTTTATTCTGAGCTAATATGGCATTCAGAGTATCAATTTCAAGAACTCCCTTCCTCTGAGGCGTCCCATTACTTACATGATTCCTTTCAGAAGTGTACATGAACTGGTTATTTGTAACCATGTCAATGAGTTCCTGAGCTTCTGCAGGCATTTCCTTTAGGTGAATGGATCCACCTGCAGAATGGTCCAATGACATCTTTGATAATTCAGACAGACCATCATAGAATATATCTAGGATGGTCCATTGTCAGAAGGACACTTTTTAGTTAGTTGCTTGTATCTCTCCTAAGCTTCATAGAGGGATTCACTTTCTTTCTGTTTGAAGGTTTGAACATCCACTCTAAGCTTGCTAAGCTTTTGAGGAGGAAAGAACTTGGCTAAGAAAGCCGTGACCAGCTTATCCCAAGAGTTCAGGCTATCTTTAGGTTGAGAGTCCAACCATATTCTAGCTCTGTCTCTTACAGCAAATGGAAAAAGCATAAGCCTGTAGACCTCGGGATCAACCCCATTGGTCTTAACAGTAAATTTGCAAGAATTCAGTTAAGAACTGAAAAGGATCTTCTGATGGAAGTCCATGAAACTTGCAATTCTGTTGCATCAGAGAAACTAATTGAGGCTTTAGCTCAAAATTGTTTGCTCCAATGGCAGGGATTGAGATACTTCTTCCATGTAAGTTGGAATTTGGTGTAGTGAAGTCACCAAGCTTCTTCCTTGCATTGTTGTTGGGTTCGGCCATGTCTCCTTCTTTTTTGAAAATTTTTGTCAGATTTTCTCCAGAGAGTTGTGCTTTATCTTCCCTTAGCTTCCTCTTCAGAGTCCTTTCAGGTTCAGGATCAGCTTCAACAAGAATGTTCTTATCCTTGTTCCTGCTCATATGAAAAAAAAGAGAATAGAAAAGAAAATATGGAATCCTCTATGTCACAGTATAGAGATTCCTTATATGAGTATAAGAAGAGAAGAATGGAAGAAGGAAAAGATAAGAATTTAAACACAGAGGAGAAGAGTGGTTCGAATTTTTGAGAGAAAGAGGGGTGTTAGTAGATAAATAAATAAATAGAAGGAGATGAGAGGGAGAAGAACTCGAAAATTAAATAAAATAAAATAAAAATATTTTTGTTTTTATTTTAAATATTAGTTATAATTCGAAAATACAAAAAGGAATAAAATTAAAATTTAAAATAATTAGTTAATGAAAAGAAATTTTGAAAAAGAGGTTAGTGATTTTCGAAAATTAGAGAGAGAAAATTAGTTAGGTAATTTTGAAAAAGATAAGAATAAAAAAAAGACAGGATTAATTAAAAAAGATTTGAAAATCAATTTTGAAAAGATAAGAGGTTAGAAAAGATTTTGAAATTGATTTTGAAAAAGATGTGATTGAAATTTATTTTGAAAAAGATTTTGAAAAAGAAATTTAAAAAGATTTGATTTTGAAAATTAAAGTTGATTACTTGACTAACAAGAAACAAAAAGATATGATTTTAAAATTTAAAGATTGAACCTTTCTTACTTGGCAAGTAACAAACTTAAAATTTTTGAATCAATCACATTAATTTCGAAAATAGGAAATAGAAATAAGAAAAAGATTTTGAAAATAAATTTCAAAAATTTTGAAATTATGAAAGAAAAATGAAAAAGATTTAATTTTTGAAAAAAGATTTGAAAAAGATAGAATTTTTAAATTGAAAATTTGATTTGACTCATAAGAAACAATTAAATTTAAAAACTTTTTGAGAGAATAAGGGAAAGATATTTTTTTTATTTTTGAATTTTTAATAAAGAGAGAGAAAAACACCAAATTGGAACAAAACATAAAAATTATGAATCAAAACAACTAATGCATGCAAGAACACTTTGAATGTCAAGATGAACACCAAGAACACTTTGAAGATTAAGAAGAACATCAAGACTTATTTTTGAATATTTTTAAGAAAAGAAAAACATGCAAGACACCAAACTTAGAAATTTTCAATAATTAGACACTAACAAATTGAAAATGCATATGAAAAACAAGAAAAGACACCAAACATGAAAATGCAAAGATCAAACAAAGAAGATCATCAAGAACAACTTGAAGATCATGAAGGACATTATGCATGAATTTTTTGAAATTTTTTTAGAAAAATAAAAGAATGCAATTGACACCAAATTTAAAAATTGACACTAGACTCAAACAAGAAACATCAAATTTTTGGTTTTTTTATGATTTTATTATAAATTTTTTTTGTATTTTTTTTTCGAAAATTAATTTAAAAAAGAAAAATAAGGATTTCAAAATTTCTAATGAGAATTCCAGGAATCATGCAATGTTAGTCTAAAGCTCCGGTGTAGGAATTAGACATGGCTTACTAGCCAGCCAAGCTTTCAGTGAAAGCTCCGATCCAAAATACTAGACATGGCCAATGGCCAGCCAAGCTTTAAGATACAAATCAGGCATAGAACAGCTGAATTGATGAGAATAAAAAAAAGCTCTTGTGATGATGAGTTGAAACCTCAGTCCAAAAGATTAGACATGGCTTCACAGCCAGCCAGGATTCAGCATATTACCATGAAACTCTAGAATTCATTCTTAAAAATTTTGAAGCCATAGGATAATTTATTTAAATTTTTTTTCTTTTTTTTTGAAAGTTTTTCGAAAATAAAAAGAATAAAAACAAAAACTTAAAATTAAAATAAAATTACCTAATCTGAGCAACAAGATGAACCGTCAGTTGTCCAAACTCGAACAATTCCCAGCAACGGCGCCAGAAACTTAGTGCACGAAATCGTGATTGTTCATTCCTTGGTAACGGCGCCAAAAACTTAATATGCACGTTCATAATCTTAGTTCTTTGTCACAACTTCGCACAACTAACCAGCAAGTGCACTGGGTCGTCCAAGTAATAAACCTTACGTGAGTAAGGGTCGATCCGATGGAGATTGTCGACTTGAAGCAAGCTATGGTCACCTTGTAAATCTCAGTCAGGCAGATTCAATTGGTTATGGAGATTTGATAATTAAAATATAATTAAAATATAAAATAGGATAAAAATACTTATGTAATTCATTGGTGAGAATTTCAGATAAGCGTATGGAGATGCTTTTATTCCTTCTGAACCTCTGCTTTCCTACTGCTTTCATCCAATCATTCATACTCCTTTCCATGGCAAGTTGTATATTGGGCATCACCGTTGTCAATGGCTACATCCCGTCCTCTTAGTGAAAATGGTCCAAATATGCTGTCACCGCACGACTAATCATCTGTCGATTCTCGATCATGCTAGAATAGGATTCAGTAATCCTTTTGCGTCTGTCACTACGCCTAGCACTTGCGAGTTTGAAGCTCGTCACAGCCATCCCTTCCCAGATCCTACTCGGAATACCACAGACAATGTTTAGACTTTTCAGATCTCAAGAGTGGCCGCCAATAATTCTAGCCTATACCACAAAGACTCTGATCGTAGATCAGGAGGCTAAGAGATATGCATTCAAGCTTGTTTTCATGTAGAACGGAAGTGTTTGTCAGGCACGCATTCATAAGTGAGAATGGTGATGAGCATCACATAATCATCACATTCATTATGTTCTTGTTTGCGAATGAATATCTTAGAGAAGAAATAGGCTTGAGTTGAATAGAAAAATAATAGTACTTTGCATTAATTCATGAGAAACAGCAGAGCTCCACACCTTAATCTACGGTGTGTAGAAACTCTACCGTTTAAAATACATAAGAACAAGGTCCAGGCATGGCCGAATGGCCAGCCCCCTAAACGTGATCTCAGAACACAAAATTAGTCAAAGACTATCCAGAGATGTAAATACAATAGTAAAAAGTCCTATTTATACTAAACTAGTTACTAGGGTTTACAAAAATGAGTAAATGATGAAGAAATCCACTTCCGGGCCCACTTGGTGTGTGCTTGGGCTGGGAATTGAAGCTTTCACGTGTAGAGGTCTTCCTTGGAGTTGAACGCCAGTTTGTAACTTGTTTCTGGCGTTTAACTCTGCTTTGCAACTTGTTTCTGGCGTTTAACGCCAGAATAGGGCAGAAAGCTGGCGTTAAACGCCAGTTTGCGTTGTCTAAACTTGGAAAAAGTATGGACTATTATATATTGCCGGAAAGCCCTGAATGTCTACTTTCCAACGCAATTGAGAGCGCGCCATTTGAGTTTCTGTAGCTCCATAAAATCCACTTTGAGTGCAGGGAGGTCAGAATCCAACCGCATCTGCAGTCCTTTTTTAGCCTCAGAATCAGATTTTTGCTCAGGTCCCTCAATTTCAGCCAGAAATTACCTTAAATCACAAAAAAAAAACACAAACTTATAGTAAAGTCCAGAAATATGATTTTTATTTAAAAACTAATAAAAATATATTAAGAACTGACTAAATCATACTAAAAACTATGTAAAAACAATGCCAAAAGAGTATAAATTATCCGATCATCAGAAGGCCATCGTCAATCTTGCTTGGAAGACCATTCCTGAAGACTTCAAAGTTCAAGCTGGACGCATTTTCCAGAACTTATTCTTTTGAAATAGATGGTAGAATAGTGAAATTCAGCTTAAATGGAGCTATGAAGCACCCTCCGAATGATCATTCTATCTCCCAGTGTGACATCATAGATGAAACCGTGGCTGAAGTTCACTAGGAGGAGTTAGAAGAGAAGTACATAGGACAAGGTCCAAGTGTTGGGACACTTTCTGAGGACAATGAGAGCACTTCACCATTATCACCAGCTCCAGATAATCCAGAGCCTGGCCATGAGCAGAAATTAGAATTAAAACCCCTCCCTCCACACCTCAAGTATGCTTACGTTGAGGACAAGCAGAAGTTTCCAGTTATCATTACACGGGAACTCATTTCTCAACAAGAAGAGCAGCTACTTAATGTGCTGAGATAACACAAGAAAGCAGTTGAATGGAGCCTAGCGGATATAGTAGGCATCAACCCTCAAGTTTGTGAGCACAGAATATTCTTAGAATAGGGAGAAAAGCCTGTCCGTCAACCTCAAAGAAGACTGAATCCCACCATCTTTGAAGTTGTCAAGAAAGAAGTGACCAGGCTACTTGAAGCAGATATCATTTACCCCATCTCAAATAGCGAATGGGTCAATCCAGTACAAGTAGTGCCCAAGAAGTCTGGAATCACAACAGTAAGAAATGAGCATGGAGAGCTTCTGACAACTAGAGTGCAGAATTCATGGAGAGTTTGCATTTACTCTAGGCGTCTCAACCAAGCCACTCGCAAGGATCATTACCCCTTGCCATTCATTGATCAGATGCTTGATCGTCTGTTAGGTAAATCCCATTATTACTTTTTAGATGGTTATACAGGCTATTTTCAAATTCATATAGCTCCTGAAGATCAGGAAAAGACTACTTTTACATGTCCCTTTGGAACTTATGCTTATAAAAGAATGCCCTTTGGCTTATGCAATGCACCAGCTACTTTCCAAAGGTGCATGATGAGTCTTTTCTCTGACCTTATTGAGAACTGTATGGAGGATTTTATGGATGATTTTAGTGTTTATGGTGATTCATTTAGCCTTTGCATAGATAGTTTATCTAGAGTATTAGATAGATGTGTTAGTACGAACCTTGTATTGAATTTTGAAAAATGTCACTTTATGGTAAAACAAGGGATTGTACTAGGACATGTTGTGTCTAATACTGGCATTTCTGTAGATCCAGCAAAGGTGAATGTTATTTCTAGTTTACCTTACCCCTCCTCTGTGAGGGAAGTCTGTTCGTTCCTTGGCCATGCAGGTTTTTACCGGAGATTCTTTAAGGACTTTAGTAAGGTAGCACTACCCTTATCCAGACTACTGCAGAAAGATATTGAGTTCGAGTTCAGTGAGGGTTGCAAACAAGCATTTGATAAGCTGAAGACTGTCCTGACTCAAGCTCCAATTGTGAGAGGACCAGACTGGAGCCAGCCATTTGAAATCATGTGCGATGCTTCCAATCATGCAGTAGGAGCAGCGCTGGCTCAACGCGAAAGTAAGGACCCTTTCGTCATTGCTTATGCGTCTAAAACTTTAGACACTGCTCAGTCTAATTATACTACTACTGAGAAAGAGCTTCTTGCTATTATTTTTGCTCTAGATAAATTCCGAGCCTATTTACTTGGTGCTAAAGTAGTAGTGTACTCAGACCACGCAGCTCTAAAGTATTTATTAGCTAAAAAGGAGTCCAAACCAAGGCTTATACGTTGGATACTGCTACTACAAGAATTTGATTTGGAAATTAAGGATAGGAGTGGTAACCAGAATCTAGTGGCAGACCACTTGAGTCGCCTTGAGCACATTAAGGATACATCCACTCTTATAAATGATAATTTCCCATTCGACAACTTACAAGCAGTATCTGAAGTAGTCCCTTGGTATGCGCCTGTAGCTAATTATCTAGTCAGCTGCACTTTTCCTCCAACCTTTACTAAGCATCAAAGAGACAAGCTGAAAAGCGAGTCCAAATATTATATATGGGATGACCCATATTTATGGAGGTGTGGCACTGACCAGGTAATTAGATGGTGTGTGTCTCAATCAGAATTTTAGTCCATTTTAAAGGCCTGCCACTCATCTGAGAGTGGAGGACATTTTGGCCCTCAAAGAATAGCTAGAAAAATTTTAGACTGTGGATTCTGGTGGCCTACTCTTTTTAAAGACGCTGCTGAATTTTGTAAATCTTGTTCCCCATGCCAAGGGTTTGGTAATATATCCAAGAGGGATGAGATGCCTCAATAGATTATGCTTTTCTGTGAAATTTTTGATGTTTGGGACATTGACTTCATGGGTCCATTTCTAAATTCTAATGGTCATTTTTATATATTGTTAGCTGTAGATTACGTTTCTAAATGGGTGGAGGCAATTCCTACCCGCACTGATGACGCTAACACTGTTGTTTCCTTTGTTAGAAACCATATTATTTGTCTCTTTGGATCACCACGAGCAATCGTGAGCGATCAAGGCACCCATTTTTGTAACAGGAGACTAACAGGATTACTGAAGAAGCATGGGATAATTCATAAAGTAGCAACAGCCTACCATCCCCAGACTAATGAGCAAGCCGAGGTGTCTAACATAGAGATAAAGCGTATATTGTAGAAGATAGTCAAACCTCATAGGAGAGACTGGAGCACCAGACTATAAGATGCACTCTGGGCATACAAAACAGCATACAAGACACCCATTGGGATGAGTCTCTTTCGCTTAGTTTATGGAAAAGTCTGTCACCTCCCAGTTGAGGTAGAGCACAAAGCCTTTTGGGCAGTGAAGGAGTGCAACATGGGATTTGAGAAAGACGGAGCTGAAAAGAAGTTGCAACTGCAAGAATTAGAAAGCCTTCGCCTAGAAGCTTATGAGAACTCAAGGCTGTACAAGGAAAAGATGAAGGTTGTGCATGATAAGCACATCAAGAGGAGAGAATTCCAACCTGGGGACTTAGTCCTCCTTTACAACTCTAGATTGAGGCTCATGCCAGGTAAGTTGAGATCAAGATGGGAAGGTCCATATAGAGTAGAGAAGGCCGAGCCATACGAAGTTTTCCACCTGAGTCATCCTTCAAGCTCTGAATTCATCAAAGTTAATTGACATCGCTTAAAGCTATATCATAGTGAGAATGTGACGAAAAACAAGGTGCTAGAGATCTTCCTCTTGGAAGATCCACCAACAGCAGAAGACTGAGCTAGTGGAGCGTCCAACTTAAGAACGTTAAAGCAAAGTGCTGGGTGGGAGACAACCCACCATGGTATGATCGTTCGTTTCTCTCTTCTTAGTTTTCTCTTTCAATAACTCTTCTCTTTCTTAGCACATATAGTTTGCATCTTCATTTTCATTAAAAAAAAAAACCACGCGACGCGACAGCGTCACTGACGCGCCCGCGTCACAGGTGCGTAAGGAAGACAAAGAAATCGAACAGAGAGTCACGCGAAAGCGTGGCTGGAGGCGTGCCTTTGGCACAATCCGACCCACGCGACCGCGTCGCTAACGCGTCCGCGTCATGTGGGAAAAATGCCTCCCACGCGTTCGCGTCAGGCACGCAAATGCGTGCCCTGAAAATCGACGTAAGAAAGGGTGTATGGCAGAATGTTATGCTGGACCGGGGCTGGAATGATGCTAGTCGCACAAGCCCTACCACGCGAACGCGTGCCCTACGCGTCTGCGTCGTTTTCCAGTCTTGGCCATTCACGCGATCGCGTCCACCACGCGAACGCGTCACTTTGACACTTGGCAACAATGAGTTTCGAACAGAGAAATGTGCGGGCGCGAGGCTGCCCTCGCGCCAGTAGCACCGAACGAGTCACTCGTCCGCGTGACTGACGCGTTCGCGTTGATTCCTATAAGCGACATTTGCGCGAATGCATACCCCACGCGTCCACGTCGCTTACGCCGCACAACATATAACTACAAGAAAAAGGCGCATTTGTAACAAAAAATATTGTTACAAAACGTCGAAATTTTGAAACAAAAATTTTTTGTAACAAAAAAAGGGTCCATTGCAGTAAGTCCCGTTACAAAAAATTTTTGTAACGAAAAATGGAATTGTTACAATTCAATACCATATTTTGTAACAATTTTTTCTGATACAAAAAATCAGAAGCCGTTACAAAAGTGGTAACAAATTTTGATCTTGAAGGTATTTTTCGTGACAGTCAATTTTTTTCCTATCAAAAAATTTTGTTACAAAATGTAACATGATTTTGTAACTTTTTTTTCTTTAATTACGAAAGCAAATTAATTATTTTATAACAATTTTTTTTATTACAAATTACATGCATAATTTACTAAATTATTTTTTAAATTAACTAATATATTAACGATTTTAATAAGCAAGTTTACATGTATATAATATGCAAAAACATACATAAGTCAAACAAGATCCTTTTAGCTAAAATTGTCTTGAAACAAAATAACATTAGCTAGTGAGTACATTGATTAGTTCAACCAAAACATAAAAGTTCTAACATAAAAGTTCAACCAAAACATAAAAGTTCTAACATAGATTAGTGTCTCTATGCATCAAAACATTCTTGAGCCCTCAAAGTAGCATATGGTCACCATTTCAGCACTCCTGTAAATAAGAAAAATCGAAATAAAAAAGTTAGAATCAAGATATAACACTAATTATAATTTTTCCACTAAGTTTTATCCAAAATGTTTAGAAAAATTTCGGCAGAACCTCCCCTAAAACTTGGATATTTCCACCGTCCACGGTTCCAACAAACACAACCAATTCACAACTTATGTCTCAGCTATACCCAACCAAATTTATCAAACCAAATAATAGGACATTTATCATTTTTCAACCATGACACAAGTAAAATGTGATAAATAGATCAATATACAAATTAAAGTATACTAATATAAAATGGGAATCATCTACGAGTTCAAAACTTAGAAGTTAAAATTAACTAATTCCTTAAGAATATATTCTCAGAGTTCAAAACTAGCCAATCAAAAATATAAATTATCAAGAATTAATAATTCAATATATAAACTTGGGCTAACTAATCACAATTCAATCACAACTTAGTGAACAAATTTATTAAATTTACATAAGTATCAATTGTCAAACAATCAAATTTAGGACTCGTATAACAGAGGGCGGCATAGTTGATGATCCATCAGTGTCAGCAAACTAAGATAAAGAAATCAGATGATGTGCAATAATGTTCAATTATTGAAGGAATACAATTAAAACACAACAAAGGCTCAGATAAGGCTTTTTTAAACCTGCAGAAGAAACTCTAAAAGATTAACATCATTTAAGTTGACACCTAAAATACAAGGTAACTACAAGCAATTACATAACACCACGCATCAGTAATATACTAATATGTAAAACATGGAAGGCATTTAGCACTTCTTGCAAATTGAATTTAAATTAAGTTTATAATAATAAATGCATGGCTCGATACACTTCATTCTAAATAATTATTCAGTATTTTACCCAAACCAATGATATTGTTAAACCTTATATTCTAAATAATTTTTTAAAATAAAGTATGAGAATCACAAGTTCCCATGTACAAGCCATAATAAGCAATTAAGCATGACTTGAAATATAAGCAGGAAACAAAAAATTCAGCAGCTAAGAAACAGAGGCAAAGTATATCATGAAGCTCTCTAATCAGAAAAGTAAGCAATGTTTGTCGAAATCAATATCCTACTTAGTCCATCAGTCGGAAGGGCAAAAGAAAATGTAAAATGTGAAATAGTAATGTGATACACTCATACACTCAAGCTTCCATTATTGAAATGAAGGTACCTTTGCAAGCCTTTGTATACGCGACGCTGCAGCTTTGCGAACCACAACAGCATCAAATACTACTTCCAGTACATCCTCGACTAGCAAAGAGTAAGTACTCACCTAAAAGTATGGCAATCAAGAATCATAATTTGTAGACTAAACCCCTTAGGAGTCACAAATGATCAAAATGAAGGAATTATGACTTGGATTTGTTAGCATAGGATGTAGACTTTCATTTCCAATTGGATTGGCAAAAATTGCATGCTATTTTGAGTTCTGAACTTGGTTTTATTAACCTTACAAAGAGGCACTAACTTACCAAACTTGAAGGCATAATTGATAGTCCAAATGAATCAAGCTCAAGTTCTTCAACAGCACCTGAATTGAGGCTGAACGTGTATCTACGCACCTAAGAGTTTAGACTTCCCTTATCAAAGTTTAGACTTCAACAGCACCTGAATTTAGGTTTTATCCATTGAAGATAAAAGCAGAATCTGCATCAAGAGATATTATAGATCAGACTAACATTCAAACAGAACACATAAGAGAGACAAATATAGGATGTCTAGTAGTGTCATATCTAAAAAAGAAAATATTGTACAGGAGCTATCCTAAATGCATTTGCAGTTTATAAGATTATAATTATTCTTAATCACATTAGAGGTGAACAAGTGCATTAGTACCTTAGAATAATACTCAATTGCATTTTTGAAGTCTTTGTCTCCAAATGCAATATCCCCAAACTTTTTTGTATTCAATATATCTTGCACTTGTTATGTCCACTCTTGAAAGAAAGCTGCAACAACATTCTCGGTTAATTGACAAGAGAAACCACAAAAGAAGTTGGCAGAACAAGATATACAATTATAGTCTTGTGAGAAATTACTAAGGGCTTGTGCTAATCAACATCTCAGTACAAATAGAAGAAGAAAAAACAACAACCAACATAGAAAGTAGATCCAGCCTTGTACACAAATTTATAGTCATTGAGAAAAGCAAACAAAACATATAACAAATTAATGGCTTAAGAAAAATGTGAAACGTTAAAACAAGAACAAAAAAAAACTAAGACATGGAAATTGAACATTTTTGTACCCCTCTCTCCCTCCGCGAGCTCGCACCGGTGACGGCCTCCTCGCAGCTCCATGATGGTGATACTGGAAAGCCTGCAGCAGATGCGATGGCAGCTCTCTCCCCCTCGGCGATCTCTGGCCTGTCCCACGGCTTTTCTCTCCACGCATCTTCTCCCGGCGAAATCGACGGCAATAGCGAGGCATGTGACGGCGGCTTCCGATGGTGACTGCGGCGGACTTGAACGACGCTGGTGGCAGCTGGCTTGATGGCGATGACTTCTCTCCTCTGTTCGTGCTTCCAGTGGCAGCGGCAAGGACGGGTTCGACGTCAGAGACCCGACAAAGCTGGCAGCGATGGCTTCCCCCATGCTTGCGAGCACAACGGCAGTAATTCGTGGTGAGGGCGAAGGCAAAACGGCGAGGCGACGAGGAAAGCTCCCTGCGTTCGACCTCTCTCTCTCCTCTTCGTCGACAACGCAACAACCTTGGCAGCGCGGCGGTGGTGTGCAACGGCGGCGGCGAGCTGCTCCCTCCCCTCTTCTCTCTCAATCCGCACTCTCTTTTCTTTTTCCTTTCTTCCTGTTCTTCTTTCTGTTCTTTGTGTGTGTGGGTGAGTTGTGTGTGTACCGTGGCTGAG
Source organism: Arachis hypogaea (assembly GCF_003086295.3). NCBI lineage: Eukaryota > Viridiplantae > Streptophyta > Magnoliopsida > Fabales > Fabaceae > Arachis > Arachis hypogaea. The sequence goes on along the minus strand of NC_092054.1, from coordinate 40,799,709 downwards.
GGTGAGTGTGAGAGATGAGTGTAGTGTTAGGATTTAGGGTGGTGTGGGGTAGTTTAGGTATTTTTATTAAAAGTAGGGTTAGTAGTGTAATTTTATGAAATAATTAAAAAAATAAAATAATAATCAAAAATCAAATTAAATATAAAATTTCTATCTTAAAAATACTTTTCAAATTCAATTTGTAATTTATTTTCACTCAAATACTAATTTAAAAAAAATATTAGATATAAATAAATTAATTTTTCTTTATTTATAAAATTAGGTTAAAAATCTGAATATTTAAAATTAAGACATATAAAATATTCACTATTTTTCAATTATAAGAAATCTAAATAATAAATAAAAATTTACTCAACTTTTATATAAAAATCTCTAAAAATATAATCTTAAATAAATATAATACATCATAAATAATTTATTAATAACTTTTTAAAATTCAGAGTTTTACACAATCATAATACAAATTTCTTAAATTAAATTGTATAATACTTCTATTATTGAATTTTAATTTCAAATAACCAATTATAAAATTCGCACAAGAATATTAATTAATTTAACCCCAAATATTAATAAAACTAATTTAATTACTCTTAATAGATTAGTTTATAAAATAAGAAGTTTAAATTAATAATAAGTTATAACTTTTTCATGATAAAAGTTACTTAAATTAAGCTATATAATTCTTTCTTATTTTTCAATTACTAAAATTACGCAAAATATTCAATTATAATAAAATTACTTAAGAATCTTAATTGATTTATAATGAAATTATCTGCGAATCTATTTAATTATTTCTAATAAAATAATTTCTAAAATTATAAAGTTTAAACTTAATAAAATAAAATCACAATTTATTTATATTTAGATTTTCAAAAATGCAGGATGTTACAAAATAAAATTATTTTGAAAAAAATATATACACAATTTTTTTTACTCTTAAAGTATTGAAAATTTTGAAAAAAAAATTGTTATAAAATATATTTATATTTTGTGACAAATAATTAACTTGTTACAAACAATATTGAATTTTGTGACAAATTAATTTTTTGTTAGAAAATAATTAGAGTTTTTGAAACAAAAAATTATTTTGTTACAAAACAATTGGAGTTTTTGAAACAAAAAACAAAGTTTGTTACAAAATATTTTGAATTTTTGTAACTTTTTTTTGTTACAAAATATTACAATATTTTGTAACAAAACACCATCTCGTTACAAAAACTAACATAATTTGTAACAAAATAAAACAAGTTGTTACAAAATATTATCATGTTTTGCAACAATTTGTAATGTTGTTGCAAAACATTATTCTTTTGTAACAATCACATATTATTATTATAAAATACTATTTTTTGTAACAATTTTAAATTTGATACAAATTTTTTGTTACAAATGTTCTATTTTCTTGTAGTGATATCCATATCTGCCAAAATATCTTATCTTTCTCTTCCCCAAATCCTACTTATTCTTTTCCCTTCTTATTTTTTTTTCTTCTTCCTTCCTCCTTCTTTCTCACTTTCTACTTTCTCTTTCTCACCACCATCATCAAGTTTTTTCTTTTCTTCTTCCCTCCTTACTTTTCTATTCTTCTTTTCTTCTTCTTTTTACTCTCATTATCCATGTTTTCTTTTTCTTTCTTTTTCTTTTAATTGGTGTTGGAAATTTATTTGAGTCATTATTATTTCTTATGATTTGCTTGTGGATTGTTAAGGAATTGTTTGGAAATTATATATTAATTTTATAGGGTTGCTTGCATGTTCAATTTAATACTTTCAATAGCTTATTTACCATGCATGCTATGTGTTTGTGAAAACGCCTGTATGGCATTGTGCACTGTTTTTCGATATCTTTTATTCTACTACTCTAAATGCTTGCTTTTCACAAAACCCTTTTTATATTTTATTAATTAAATATAATTGTTATTCAAACATGTTAGTTTGAAAGACTTGGTAATCCAACTTGGACATGGAATGCTTGATCTATGCTACTCATGTCTTTGCCGGCATGCCAATAAATACCTTGCATTTAATTGTCATCATATGCACTTGCTATATTTCCATTGATGATTTTTCACATGTAGTCATGACCATGTGTTAACATCATTCATCTTTAATGTGCATTAATTACCACCTTTCCCGTTCTCTCCCTTGCTCTACCCTTGAAGTTTTAACATCCTTACTATTTCCCTTTCAGGATGGCCACCAAGAAAGAAAAAGAGAAAGCTACTCCCAAATCAACAGCAAGGAGAGGAACAAAAAGTGCATTAGTGGCAGATCCATCTTCAACTGTAGTTAAGCCCTCAACAAAAAGAATTAAGAGGATTATAAAGGTTGATGAAAAAGAGAAAGCCTTCCTAACAAAGGACACTGCGCGGTTTACAAACCGCTACTGTAAGTAGATGTTCCCCATATTGGCAGAAAGGAGTTACAACAACGAATACCTTCTTATCCTCCCGACCTGTATTGCTGAATTTGTTGAGCCGCGAATTGAGCGACGACAATGGGGATTCCTACAAAGACAGCCACGTCAGGTTAATCTTTCCTGGGTAGTCGAGTTCTACTCTAATTTCCACCTGCCAACCCTGCAGTCTGTCTATGTCCATCAGAAGCAAGTCCCCATTACAGAAGAGGCCATTCAATGAGCTCTAGATCTCCCCCTACTCCGAAAGGACTGGACGCATTTCAAGAGGCCTCACTCAAGCACCAGACATACCAATTTGACTGGGACGCCGTTCTCAGAGTTATCGCACTACCTGGCAGCAGATGGATTTATGGATACCATCATTCCCGACCTAAGGGAATATCGGCTTCTGCACTTACCTTGGAGGCTCGCGTATGGGCACAGATCATGTCCCATTATGTCTTTCCGAGCACTCATGAGTCCTCCTTCACTGCAAACATGGCTGTTTTACTATGGTGCATCCTTACAGACCAGCCTTTAAACCTACCAAGACACATCCGGAATGCCATGGGACACGTACAAATTGCGGACAACTTACCTTTTCCTGCCTTGGTTTCAGATCTCGTCTCAGCAGCCAGAGTCTCCTACAGAGCTGGGGACACCAAAGCTATGCTTCCACGGGATGATCAATATGTCCCTAACAGGAAATATATCAGAGCACCAGCAGTCACTACAAGCCAACCTACTGAACCGGCTGAAGACATTCCTCCTTTAACACCATAAGCACCTACGACAAATCAACTGCTCCATCAGATACTTGAGAGGTTGGATCGGCAGGAACACAAAGCAAAGCTAAGAGAGCGTCGTAACAAGCACCGATTCACATACCTCAAGGAGCTACTTATGGGAAACTTCAAAGACCCCGGACTCCACTTTCTTTACCAGCACAGGGAGCCATGACGGTCCCGACTGTGGGGATACCGCTACCAGCCCCCCTTTATTCCTGACAGATGGCACCGAGGATGGTGCAAAGCCTTAAGTGTGGGGAGCTCGGTCAGTACCTGACTTCCGGAGGTAATTTCTCTTCCTTAACACCAATACAATAGGATATTTAGTTAGTTTTTCTTTTGTAGAATAGGATAAATTGCATAGTAATAGGTTAATTGCATGCATGTTCTACTTGATTGAAAAGATAATAAGTTTCTTCTAAGACCCTATTTTTTTTGAAAAAAATTTCACTAATTTTAATCAAAACTTTTATGTTAAATTTGCTTGAAGTTGTATTTGGAACATAGTTTAAAAAGCTAAGAACACACAACCCGTAAGATTTGAGCTTAGTTATATGGTTACATTATTTAACCATAAATATTTTATTCTTGTGTGTTTACTTCTCTATGATTGTAATCTATATTTTGTTTCATCCTATATGTCCAATGTTTAATATATTTATATGCTTGCATATGATTGAGGCCATTATTTGTTCAGCTCACTTACCCCAATTAAGCCTACCCCTTAAGTTACCTTTGTTAGCCACTTTGAGCTTTTAAATTCCATTTGTTCTGTATTTGACCACATCACTAGCCTTAAGCGGAAAAATAATTATATATCCCAATTGAATCTTTGGTTAGCTTAAGATAGAATTGTGAGTTAATTGAGTATGGGAAGATTGTGGGAACAAAAGATAATAAGGGAATGTGTCATGATAAAATAATGGGAATTTGGGTACCTACTCATGTGAAACTATAAAAATTGAAAATCCATGTGCATTGATAAGCTGTGTTTATTCTTATATTTAAAAAAAATCCAAAAATATTCAATAAATAAATAAGGGGACAAAATTACCCCAATGCTAAGATAAAATTTAAAGATCAATGCAGATATGATAAAATTGATACATGAGTATGGAATGTGAAAGGGAAATTTTGGGTAGCTAGGTATGAAAATTTAAAGTTATATAGAATATATATATGTGTTAGGTGAAAGCTTAGGTTAATTAAAGATTCAATTTATAAGCTTACTTAGCCATATATGTACCCTTACCCTTACCTTGGCCCCATTACAACCTTGAAAAGACCTCATGATGTTTGCATTGGTACATTAAATGTTGTTGATTGGTTAGGTGTAGAACAAATTTTAGAAAGCATGATTAGAGGGGAGTAGAGTGATCACCCTATACACTTGAGAGACTAGAGTGTACATACATCATCAGTGAGGGTTCAATGCTTAAATTCTATGTTCCCTGCTTTCATGAGCTACCTTCTTGCATTTTTATCTGTTCTTACTGTATAAGAATTGAATTAGTGGAATTTGATTTGAGATTATCTTGAAGAGCTTATTTACTTTTAATCAAGTGGACAAGAATCATATAGTTGCATTCATATGTATAGGTTGCATTGCATTGCATGAGTTTTACATGTTCCTACTCATTTATTTTATCTCCTTCAACTAAGCATGAGGACATGCTAATGTTTAAGTGTGGGGAGGTTGATAAACCATTATTTTATGGTTTATATTGTGTTTAATTGTGTGGTTTTATCAAATCTTTACCCACTTATTCAAATGATTAGCATGTATTTACAATTCCTTCCCAAAATTACTCCATGGTTGAAAACTTGCTTCCTAGAGACTTTTAATTATGTATTTTAATTCTCCTTTATTCCATTCGATGTCGTGATCCCTGTGTTAAGTGTTTCAGGCTTTATAGGGCATGAATGACTTGGAGATTGGAGAGGATGCTTGCAAAAATGGAAGGAACACAAGAAATTAAGGGGATGACCAGCGAGAAGTGACGCGAATGCATGGCTCACGCGACTGCACGAAATAGAGAAATCGTAGTGACGCGCTCGCGTGCCTGACATGAACGCATGGATTGGAAACTGTACGAGTGACGCGAATGCGTGAACGACGCACACGCGTGGCAAGGCAAAACGCTGGATGACACGAACGCGTGGATGACGCGATCGCGTGACGTGCGCGATCTGCAGAATTGGCAGAATTCGCTGGGGGGGCAATTTTTGGGCCATGTTTTGACCCAGTTTTTGGCCCAGAAAAGCAGATTAGAGCCAGGGAACATGCAGAGACAATTCATTCCGCATAATTTTCTAGTTTTTAGATCTGATTTTACTCCTCCTCTAGGTTTTCTCTCTACACATCCATAGTTCTTAGTCTTTTGTTTTTATTGCTTTTTGGATTGAGATATTGAGAAGAGTTATTACCTCCGCCAAGACTTCATCATTCTAGTTTGTTTTCCTTACTTGTCACTTACTCTTTCATATCCTTAATTTGTTCAGAATTACTATTGGATTATTTTTAGAATTTATTAATACAAGAACTATTTTTATTTTTAATTGGTCTCTTTGATTATTATTATTTATCATGTCTTTCTTTATTTCCCTTTCCTATTTTGTGAAGTTTACATTCATAATGAGCGAGTAGTTCCCTAACTTGATTGGGAGTTGATTGAAAGGAGAACCTTGAGTTGGAATGCTCAAAAGTAAAAATTGTAATTGGGTTTATTGTTGGATGGCTCTCTAGTCACTGACACTAATCCTTACCAAGGGAGAGGATTAAAACTTGTGATCAGAAGTAAACTTCCAACTTGCTTGACTTTCCTCTACCTAGTAAAGGATAACTGAGCAGAGCAACCTTCAATTATCAATTAATCTTGGGAGAACTCCAACAAGGATAGAACTTCCGATCAATCTACTCCCGGTCAAGATTTTTATTTAAATTACATAAATTCTCTGATTTAATTTCCTGTTTATCAAACTCAAAACCATCATGGAAAACATCTGATTAATAGAATAGCACATCTTTCTGCAACTCGTTGGGAGACGACCTGGGATTCATACTCCCAGTATTTTAATTCTAATTTTGTGACAACCCTTCTAAATTGATAAGCGAATTTTTGTTGATTAAGGACTGTACTTGCAACGTATCTCTTATATTAATTTCTTAATCCGCCAATTTCTGCCACGTCAGTGCCCTACCACCATCCTCTGGTTGTCGCATGATTTCGTGGGTTAGTGCCCTACCACCTTGCAATCAAAGAGAAATTTCATTTTCAGGAGGAATAATTCCAAGGGATGAGTGCCCTACCACCTTCTCCTGTCAGAGGGTAATATTTCGAGGGAGAGTGCCCTATCACCTTCCTCTGGTTGCGAAAAATATGAGTGAGAAGCCCAGCTTCAACTCTCACATCCGAACGTAGGCGGGATACTGCCACAACCCCTACGATGGAGAACAATACAAATTGTAATCACATACTCATTCTCAGAGGCCACTCCTCTTAACACTTCCACTCATACTCCTCACAACCATCATCAAGTCATAAGTTCCATTCCAAACTCTTAGTTCATCAATTTCTCAAATCATTGTCAACAATCACCATATGCACCACTCTTCCTTCTCTCTCGACTAACTCATCCGCAATACACCAGAAACCTAAACTTCCGTTTACTAACTTTTCAAAGAAAACCCCACTTAAAACTCCTAGGACCTTTCCCATATTTCAATGCTCTAAAATAAGCCCAAGAGTCTTGAAATGGTGTTATAGAAGCTTACAACCTTGTCGGGAAGGTGAAATAGTTGAAAATAAAGTTTAAAATTATGAAACAGGGTGTGTGCGTCCGCACAGGGGTGTGCGTGCGCACGCCCAGAAAGATTTTCAAGTGTGCATACGCACAGGAGTGTGTGTACGCACAGGTACTGATCCTTCCCGACTTGTGCGTGCGCACAGGTGATGAGCGAATAATTTATACGCATTTTGGCATTGTTTTTACATAGTTTTTAGTATGATTTAGTTAGTTTTTAGTATATTTTTATTAGTTTTTAATTAAAAATCACATTTTCGGACTTTACTATGAGTTTGTGTGTTTTTCTATGAGTTCAGGTATTTTCTAGCTGAAATTGAGGGACCTGAGCAAAAATCAGATTCAGAGGTTGAAGAAGGACTGCAGATGCTGTTGGATTCAGACCTTCCTGCACCCAAAATGGATTTTATGGAGCTACAGAACTCCAAATGGCACGCTCTCAATTGCGTTGGAAAGTATACATCCAGGGATTTCCAGAAATATATAATAGCCCATACTTTGCCGGAGTTTAGTCGAAGCAAACTGGCGTTGAACGCCAGTTCCATGCTGCATTCTGGAGTTAAACGCCAGAAACAGGTTGCAAAGTGGAGTTAAACGCCAGAAACAGCTTACAAACTGGCGTTCAACTCCAAGAGAAGCCTCTACACGTGTAAAGCTCAATGCTCAACCCAAGCACTCACCAAGTGGGCCCCGAAAGTGGATTTCTGCATCATTTACTCATTTCTGTAAACCCTATTAACGAGTTTAGCATAAATAGGACTTTTTACTATTGTATTTACATCTTTGTATTATCTTTTGATCCTTTGATCACATTTTGAGGGCTGGCCATTCGGCCATGCCTGGACCTTATCACTTATGTATTTTCAACGGTACAGTTTCTACACTCCATAGATTAAGGTGTGGAGTTCTACTGTTCCTCATGAATTAATACAAAGTACTACTGTTTTTCTATTCAATTCAAGCTTATTCCTTCTCTAAGATATTGATTCACACCCAAGAACATGATGAATGTGATGATTATGTGACACTCATCATCATTCTCAATTATGAACGCGTACCTGACAAACACTTTCGTTTTACATGCAAACAAGCTAGAATGAGTATCTCTTAGATATCTAATACAAGGGACCGAGTCTGAGATATTAGAATCTTCGTGGTATAAGTTAGAACCCATGGACGGCCATTCTTGAGATCTGAAAAGTCTAAACCTTATCTGTGGTATTCCGAGTAGGATCTGGGAAGGGATGGCTGTGACGAGCTTCAAACTCGCGAGTGCTGTGCATAGTGACAGACGCAAAAGGATAGTAAATCCTATTCCAGTATGATCGAGAACCGATAGATGATTAGCCATGCAGTGACAGCGTATTGGGCCATTTTCACAGAGAGGATGGGATGTAGCCATTGACAACGGTTATGCCCTACATAAAGCTTACCATGGAAGGGAGTAGGAATGATTGGATGAAGACAGCAAGAAAGCAGAGGTTCAGAGGAACGAATGCATCTCTATACGCTTATCTGAAATTCTCACCAATGAATTACATAAGTATCTCTATCCTAGTTTATATTTATTTATCTTTTAATTATTAAAACTCTATAACCTTTTGAATCCGCCTGACTGAGATTTACAAGGTGACCATAGCTTGCTTCAAGCCGACAATCTCCGTGGAATCGACCCTTACTCACGTAAGGTTTATTACTTGGACGACCTAGTGCACTTGCTGGTTAGTTGTATCGAAATTGTGAAAAAGAACTAAAATTATGAACGTGCGTATTAAGTTTTTAGTGCCGTTACCAAGGAATGAACGATCATGATTTCGTGCACCAAGTTTTTGGCGCCGTTGCCGGGGATTGTTCGAGTTTGGACAACTGACGGTTCATCTTGTTGCTCAGATTAGGTTATTTTATTTTAAGCTTTTTATTTCTTATTTTCGAAAAATACAAAAAAATTTTCTTCTTTTTCGTTTTTCCAAAATAATTTTCGAAAAATGCAAAAAAAAAATTTTATAAAATCATAAAATCAAAAATATTTTTGTGTTTCTTGTTTGAATCTAGAGTCAAGTTTTAAGTTTGGTGTCAATTGCATCTTTTTAATTTTCTAAAAAAATTATTTTCGAAAATTTCATGCATTGCATTCTTCATGATCTTCAAGTTGTTCTTGGCCAGTCTTCTTGTTTGATCTTCATATTTTCTTGTTTTGTGTCTTTTCTTGTTTTTCATTTGCATTCTTGAAACATTAATGTCTAAAGAATAAAAATTTTTAAGTTTGGTGTCTTGCATGTTTTCTTTTCTTGAAAATTTTTCAAAAATACATACTTGATGTTAATCATGATCTTCAAAGTGTTCTTGGTGTTCATCTTTGCATTCAAAGTGTTCTTGCATATTTTTCTTGTTTTGATTCATAATTTTCATGTGTTGAGTCTTTTTGATGTTTTTCTCTTTCATCATTAAAAATCCAAAAAAAAAATATCTTTCCCTTTTTCTTCTCATCAAATTCAAAAAATTGAGTTGACTTTTTCAAAAATTTTTAAAATTTAGTTGTTTCTTATGAGTCAAATCAAATTTTCAATTTAAAAATTCTATCTTTTTCAAAAAAATCAAATCTTTTTCAATTTCCTTCTTAATATTTTCGAAAAATTTCAAAAATTATTTTCAAAATCTTTTTCTTATTTCTATTCCACATTTTCGAATTTAATACTAACAATTAATGTGATTAATTCAAAAATATTAAGTTGTTACTTGCCTATTAAGAAAGGTTCAATCTTTAAATTTTAAAATCATATCTTTTAGTTTCTTGTTAGTCAAGTAATCAACTTTGATTTTCAAAATCAAATCTTTTTAAATTTCTTTTTTAAAATAAATTTCAATCACAAATTTTTCAAAATCCAATTCAAAATCTTTTCTAACTTCTTATCTTTTCAAATTTGATTTTCAAATCTTTTTCAATTAACCACTTAACTTTTTGATTGATTCTTATCTTTTTCAAAACTACCTAACCAATTCTCTCTCTAATTTTCGAAAATCACCTTCCCTCTTTTTCAAAGTTCCCTTTTTTTAACTAATTGTTTTAATTTTAATTTAATTTGATTTAATTTTTCCTTTCTTAATTTTCGAATTTTTAATTTTAATTCTAATTTAAAAATAAAAATACTTTTATTTTATTTTATCTAATTTTCGAAAATTCTTCTCCCTCACCTCCTTCTATTTATTTATTTATTTACTAACACCCCTCTTCATCTAAGAATTCAAACCTACTCCTCACCCTTGTGTTTGGATTCTCCTTCTTCTATTCATATCTTCTTCTACTCACATAAAAGAATCTCTATACTGTGACATAGAGGATTCCGTATTTTCTGTTCTCTTCTTTTTCATATGAGCAGGAACAAGGACAAGAACATTCTTGTTGAAGCTGATCCTAAACCTGAAAGAACTCTAAAGAGGAAGCCAAGAGAAGCTAAAGCACAACTCTCTGGAGAAAATCTGACAGAAAATTTCGAAAAAGAAGGAGACATGGCCGAAAATAATAACAATGCAAGGAAGATGCTTGGTGACTTTGCTGCACCAAATTCCAATTTACATGGAAGAAGCATCTCAATTCCTGCCATTGGAGCAAACAACTTTGAGCTTAAACCTCAATTAGTTTCTCTGATGCAACAGAACTGCAAGTTTCATGGACTTCCATCTGAAGATCCTTTTCAGTTCTTAATTGAATTCTTGCAGATTTGTGATACTGTTAAGACCAATGGGGTTGATCTCAAGGTCTATAGGCTTATGCTTTTCCCATTTGCTTTAAGAGACAGAGCTAGAATATGGTTGGACTCTCAATCTAAGGATAGCCTGAACTCTTGGGATAAGCTGGTCACGGCTTTCTTAGCCAAGTTCTTTCCTCCTCAAAAGCTTAGTAAGCTTAGAGTGGATGTTCAAACCTTCAAACAGAAAGAAGGTGAATCCCTCTATGAAGCTTGGGAGAGATACAAGGAACTAACCAAAAAGTGTCCTTCTGACATGCTTTCAGAATGGACCATCCTGGATATATTCTATGATGGTCTGTCTGAGCTATCAAAGATGTCACTGGACCATTCTGCAGGTGGATCCATTCACCTAAAGAAAACGCCTGCAGAAGCTCAAGAACTCATTGACATGGTTGCAAATAACCAGTTTATGTACACTTCTGAAAGGAATCCTGTGAATAAGGGGACGCCTATGAGGAAGGGAGTTCTTGAAATTGATACTCTAAATGCCATATTGGCTCAGAATAAAATATTGACTCAGCAAGTCAATATGATCTCTCAGAGTCTGAATGGATTGAAGGAATCATCCAACAGTACTAAAGAGGCATCTTCTGAAGAAGAAGCTTATGATCCCGAGAACCCTGCAATAGCAGAGGTGAATTACATGGGTGAACCCTATGGAAACACCTATAATCCCTCATGGAGGAATCATCCAAATTTCTCATGGAAGGATCAACAAAAGCCTCAACAAGGCTTTAATAATGGTGGAAGAAACAGGTTTAGCAATAGCAAACCTTTTCCATCATACACTCAGCAACAGACAGAGAATTCTGAGCAGAATCAATCTAGCTTAGCAAATATAGTCTCTGATCTATCTAAGCCACTCTAAGTTTCATGAATGAAACAAGGTCCTCCATTAGAAATTTGGAGGCACAAGTGGGCCAGCTGAGTAAAAGAGTCACTAAAACTCCTCCTAGTACTCTCCCAAGCAATACAGAAGAGAATCCAAAAAGAGAGTGCAAGGCCATTGATTTAACCATCATGGCCGAACCTACAAGGGATGGAGAGGACGTGAATCCTAGTGAGGAAGACCTCCTGGGACGTCCAGTGATCAATAAGGAGTTTCCCTCTGAGGAACAAAAGGAATCTGAGGCTCATCTAGAGACCATAGAGATTCCATTGAACCTCCTTATGCCATTCATGAGCTCTGATGAGTATTCTTCTTCTGAAGAGAATGAAGATGTCACTGAAGAGCAAGTTGCCAAGTACCTTGGTGCAATCATGAAGCTGAATACCAAATTATTTGGTAATGAGACTTGGAAAGATGAACCTCCCTTGCTCACCAATGAACTAAATGCATTAGATAGGCAGAAATTACCTCAAAAGAAACAGGATCCTGGTAAATTCTTAATTCCCTGTAACATAGGCACCATGACCTTTGAGAAGGCTCTGTGTGACCTGGGGTCAGGCATAAACTTAATGCCACTCTTTGTAATGGAGAAACTTGGGATCTTTGAGGTGTAAGCTGCCAGAATCTCATTGGAGATGGCAGACAACTCAAGAAAACAGGCTTATGGACAAGTAGAGGACGTGTTAGTAAAGATTGAAGGCCTTTACATCCCTGCTGATTTCATAATCCTAGACACTGGGAAGGATGAGGATGAATCCATCAACCTTGGAAGACCCTTCCTAGCCACAGCAAGAGCTGTGATTGATGTGGACAGAGGAGAATTGGTCCTTCAACTGAATGAGGACAACCTTGTGTTTAAAACTCAAGGATCTCCTTCTGTAACCATGGAGAGTAAGCATGAAAAGCTTCTCTCACTGCAGAGTCAACCAAAGCCCCCACAGTCAAACTTTAAGTTTGGTGTTGGGAGGCCACAACCAAACTCTAAGTTTGGTGTTGGGAGGTTCCAACAATGCTCTGAACATCTATGAGGCTCCATGAGAGCTCACTGTCAAGCTATTGACATTAAAGAAGCGCTTGTTGGGAGGCAACCCAATGTTATCTAATTATATTTATTTATTTTCTATTGTTATTTCGTGTTTTATTAGGTTGATGATCATGTGGAGTCAAAAAAACTACTGAAAAATAAAAAAAAATGAAAAACAGCAGAAAAAAATAGCACACCCTGGAGGAGAGCAGTCTGGCATTTAAACACCAGAAACAAGCATCTGTCTGGCGTTTAACGCCAGAAACAGGTACCAAGCTGGCATTTAACGCCAGAAAGCAGCATCTACCTGGCGTTAAACGCCAGAACAGAGCATAGAAGTGGTGTTTAACGCCAGAAATAAGCAGCAGTCTGGCGTTAAACGCCAGGATTGCACAGCAAGAGAATTTTACACGCCTAATTGGAGCAGGGATGTTAAGTCCTTGGCCCCACTTGATCTATGGACCCCACAGGATCCCCACATTCTCTTCTCCCCTCTTTACACCTTTTCATAACTTTCTTCCCCAAATACCCTTCACCAATCACCTCCATACCTCTTCCACAACCATCATACAACCCACCTACACCCACCCACTCCAATTCAAACCATCACTCCTTCCTTTTCACACATCACCCCCCTGGCCGAATTCACATATCTCTTTCCCTCTCCTCCATTCTTCTTCTTCTTCTACTACTTTCTCTCTTCTTTTGCTCGAGGACGAGCAAACATTTTAAGTTTGGTGTGGTAAAAGTATAGCTTTTTGTTTTTCGATAACCATTTATGGCACCTAAGGCCAGAGAAACCTCTAGAAAGAGGAAAGGGAAGGCAATTGCTTCCACCTCTGAGTCATGGGAGATGGAAAGATTCATCTCACAAGCCCATCACTAAGAAAAGGATGGAGCAAATAAGAGATCATGGACCTCAACAAGAGCATGAGGAAATTCTCCACCATGAAATCCCTGAGATGCCTCAAGAGATGCACTTTCCTCCACAAAACTATTGGGAGCTAATCAACACCTCCCTAGGAGAATTAAGTTCCAACATGGGACAACTAAGGGTGGAGTACCAAGAGCACTCCATCATCCTCCATGAGATTAGAGAAGATCAAAGAGCTATGAGGGAGGAGCAACAAAGGCAAGGAAGAGACATAGAGGAGCTCAAAAGCACCATTGGTTCTTCAAGAAGAGGAAGACGTCACCCTCACTAAGGTGGACTCATTCCATAATCTCCTTGTCTATTTATTTTACTATATTTTGATTTTTGAGCTTTATGTTTTATTTATGTTTGTGTCTTTACTATATGATCACTAGTGTCTAAGTGTCTATGCCTTAAAGTTATGAATATGAATCCATCACCTCTCTTAAATGAAAAAATGTTCTAAAAACAAAAGAACAAGAAGTACATGGTTTCGAATTCATCCTTGAAACTAGTTTAATTATTTTGATGTGGTGACAATACTTTTTGTTTTCTGAATGAATGCTTGAACAGTGCATATGTCTTTTAAAGTTGATGTTTATGAATGTTAAATATGTTGGCTCTTGAAAGAATGATGAACAGGAGAAATGTTATTTGATAATCTGAAAAATCATAAAAATAATTCTTGAAGCAAGAAAAAGCAGTGAATACAAAAGCTTGCAGAAAAAAATGGCGAAAAAAAAAAGAGAGAAAGAAAAAGAAAAAGCAAGCAGAAAAAGCCAAAAGCTCTTTAAACCAAAAGGCAAGAGCAAAAAGCCAATAGCCCTTAAAACCAAAAGGCAAGGGTAATAAAAAAGGGATCCAAGGCTTTGAGCATCAGTGGATAGGAGGGCCTAAAGGAATAAAATCCTGGCCTAAGCGGCTAAAACAAGCTGTCCGTAACCATGTGCTTGTGGCGTGAAGGTGTCAAGTGAAAACTTGAGACTGAGCGGTTAAAGTCAAGGTCCAAAGGAAAAGAAGAGTGTGCTTAAGAACCCTGGACACCTCTAATTGGGGACTTTAGCAAAGCTGAGTCACAATCTGAAAAGGTTCACCCAATTATGTGTCTGTGGCATTTATGTATCCGGTGGTAATACTGGAAAACAAAGTGCTTAGGGCCACGGCCAAGACTCATAAAGTAGCTGTGTTCAATAATCAACATACTGAACTAGGAGAATCAATAACACTATCTGAATTCTAAGTTCCTATAGATGCCAATCATTCTGAACTTCAATGGATAAAGTGAGATGCCAAACTATTCAAGAGGCAAAAAGCTACAAGTCCTGCTCATCTGATTGGAGCTAAGTTTCATTGATATTTTGGAATTTATAGTATATTCTCTTCTTTTTATCCTATTTGATTTTCAGTTGCTTGGGGACAAGCAACAATTTAAGTTTGGTGTTGTGATGAGTGGATAATTTATACGCTTTTTGGCATTGTTTTTACATAATTTTTAGTATGATTTAGTTAGTTTTTAGTATATTTTTATTAGTTTTTAATTAAAAATCACATTTTTGGACTTTACTATGAGTTTATGTATTTTTCTGTGATTTCAGGTATTTTCTGGCTGAAATTGAGGGACCTGAGCAAAAATCAGATTCAGAGGTTGAAGAAGGACTGCAGATGCTGTTGGATTCTGACCTCCCTGCACTCAAAGTGGATTTTCTGGAGCTACAGAACTCCAAATGGCGCGCTCTTAATTGTGTTGGAAAGTAGACATCCAGGGATTTCCAGCAATATATAATAGTCCATACTTTACCCGAGTTTAGATGACGCAAACTGGCATTGAATGCCAGTTCCATGCTGCATTCTAGAGTTAAACGCCAGAAACAGGTTGCAAAGTGGAGTTAAACGCCAGAAACAGCTTACAAACTGGCATTCAACTCCAAGAGAAGCCTCTACACATGTAAAGCTCAATGCTCAGCCGAAGCACTCACCAAGTGGGCCCCAGAAGTGGATTTCTGCATCATTTACTCATTTTTGTAAACCCTAGTAACGAGTTTAGCATAAATAGGACTTTTTACTATTGTATTTAAATCTTTGGATTATCTTTTGATCCTTTGATCACGTTTTGAGGGCTGGCCATTCGGCCATGCCTGGACCTTATCACTTATGTATTTTCAACGGTAGAGTTTCTACACTCCATAGATTAAGGTGTGGAGCTCTGCTGTTCCTCATGAATTAATACAAAGTACTACTGTTTTTCTATTCAATTCAAGCTTATTCCTTCTCTAAGATATCCATTCACACCCAAGAACATGATTAATGTGATGATTATGTGACGCTCATCATCATTCTCAATTATGAACGCGTGCCTGACAAACACTTCCGTTCTACATGCAAACAAGCTAGAATGAGTATCTCTTAGATATCTAATACAGGGGACCGAGTCCGAGATATTAGAATCTTCGTGGTATAAGTTAGAACCCATGGACGGCCATTCTTGAGATCCAGAAAGTCTAAACCTTGTCTGTGGTATTCCGAGTAGGATCTGGGAGGGGATGGCTGTGACGAGCTTCAAACTCGCGAGTGCTGGGCGTAGTGACAGACGCAAAAGGATAGTAAATCCTATTCCAGTATGATCGAGAACCGACAGATGATTAGCCATGCAGTGACAGCACATTGGACCATTTTCACAGAGAGGATGGGATGTAGCCATTGACAACGGTGATGCCCTACATAAAGCTTGCCATGGAAGGGAGTAGGAATGATTGGATGAAGACAGCAGGAAAGCAGAGGTTCAGAGGAACGAAAGCATCTCTATACGCTTATCTGAAATTCTCACCAATGAATTACATAAGTATCTCTATCCTAGTTTATATTTTATTTATCTTTTAATTATTAAAACTCTATAACCTTTTGAATCCGCCTGACTGAGATTTACAAGGTGACCATAGCTTGCTTCAAGCCGACAATCTCCGTGGAATCGACCCTTACTCACGTAAGGTTTATTACTTGGATGGCCCAGTGCACTTGCTGGTTAGTTGTATCGAAATTGTGAAAAAGAACTAAAATTATGAACGTGCGTATTAAGTTTTTAGCGCCGTTATCAAGGAATGAACGATTACGATTTCGTGCACCAACAGGTCATAATTCCTCATTGATGCGCGCGCGCACATCCTATGCTAGCACTGCCACCAGAGCCCTTTTCCTTGCCTGTGCATGCAGACAGGTCTGTGCGTTTTCGCAGGGTTGTGCGTGCGCACAAGGCTGTGCGTGCGCACATACCAGAAATCACAGAAATTCTGTAACTCTGTAGAATTTCAGATTTTAACACCAATTTTGAGTGATCATAACTTCCTCTACAAAATTCCAAATTTTAGAAACTTTATATCAAATCGAAGGGTTTTCGATGATCTTTAATTCTAAACCAAATTCAACAGGTTTTGAAAACTGAGACAAAAGTTATGATCAAACAAAATTCACCAAAAATCACATTTTTATCCAAGACCTCAAAAACTCACTTTTTAACCAAACCTCAATCCAATACCAAATCAAACACATTCCAACCATACCCAAAATAGCCCAAAATTCATATCAAACACTACTTCAACCATTTTCTCAATCACACAACCTTCTAAGTCATGTATCAATTCCAAATTCCCACCAAATCTACATCTTCCACTTTCCATTAACCTTATTAACCTCACAAACCCCCTCAACCATTAACAATCCTCAAAATCATCATTACCCAACTTTCCCACATCATACACCAACACCATAATTTACCATAATCAACACAACTCATAAATAATCATCAACAATACCAATAACCCTCAACAACCATAATAAATATCAACCCTCATGCTCAATTTTCTCAACATCAACAACCATCATAACACTTACAATCAATACCAACCATCACAATTTTAACAATTACTACAAATTCTCATCAATCTCAATAATCATCAATCCCTCATCAACAACAATAAACCACACATTCCTCATCAACCTTCGTAATCATTAAATACCAACAACATCAATGTTCATCATAAATCATTAAATACCAACAACCTCATCAACTCATTTATCAATCATCAACAACACCAACCACTCTCAATATAATCCCATAATTTCCTCATTTCACAACAACATTTCACATCAATAATTTCTCATACATTGATCCATCACTTACCATCATCATCATGATCATAATACTCACCCAACACCAACATTTTCCAACAATCCTCATCAACCACAATAATTTAATACCACCAACAATTAACATATAATTATTCATACACCAACATCATTCAATCCTATCTTAGGGTCAACTAGCCTAAGTGTCCATGAACATTACATATTACATAAAGGAAACTGAAACCATACCTTGGCCGATTTCCAAGCGCTCCAAACACCAAAACGAAACCACCAAACTTGATCCAAAGCCTCAACCAACTCCAACAAACACCAATGCTCAAACTAACAACACATATATCACCAAAATTAAAACCTAATATATATAAAACAACTAAACACAATGATTTAGTGGAACCTTACCTTATCCAACGTGAGTAGGGGTAAAATCCAACAATTATCCGCTACTAGAGATCACCTAAACAACCAAAACCACAAAATCTACTCAAAAACTAAACATGAAAATGAGCAGAATCTAGGGCTGGATAATGGGAATTAGAACATGATTCCTTACCAGATTTTCTTAGATAGAAGGGAAGAGCTCATCGAGAGCTTCACGTGGCTGCAAACGGCTCGTCAATCGAAGCTCCGGATCAAAAGTTATGGAACTTTGAAGGAGGAGATGAATAGTGTTAATGGCTTCCTTCTCCTCTCTTCTCCCTATCCGAGTTCTCTCTCTCTCTTGGTGTTAAAATGAGCTTCTTTGGCTCATTTATTGCTTTATATGAGTTGAACTTGGGCCCAACTTGGGCCCGATCCAACTCGTTGGCATTTTTAGCTCGTTCGGCCCAACTTTGGGCCAAACCTTTAACACTAACGCCCGATTTTTTATTCCTAATATTTTTCTAAGGTTGTTGACTGTTTTTCACTTTTTCTCTGCATAGTACCGGGTAGAATTGAACCGGTACAACCGGTTTAAATGCCAGTTCACAGTTTTTTACGGTTTTTCACAGAAAATATATTTTTTTAACTCGGAAAGACCTACTGAGTCCAAAAATCATATTTAAATCCCCAAATTCTCATTCTAACTTTTCCGGAACTTAATTTGGCATTTAAATTATTTTATTCGTGAAAAACCCGGTTCTTACATTGTCCAACCGTCTGTGGATGATATGCAATGCTGAGACATAGCCTTGTACCGAAAGCTTTTTGAAAAGTGAACGATCGGATTCCTGCTAGTAAAGAATTTTATAAGAATAATCACGTTGTAAGTATAGTTTCTAAACCAACAGAGAATCCTTTCGTACAAAAGTTTGGTTGTTACAAGTAACAAAACCCAATAAAAAGTATTTAAACCTCGGGTCATCTCTCAAGGAATTGCAGGAAAGTATGATTTATTATTGGTTATGGAAAAAGTAAATTTTGTTTTGGGTTTTTAAAATAAGGAACAAGTAATTTAAATGACAAGAAAAATAAATTAATAGTTATAAAAATCTCTTGCAAGGTATAAGAACTGGAAATCCCATCCTAGTTATCCTTATCAGGTGTGATGAGAATTGTTATTGCTCCCACTTAGTTAACCCTTACTAAATAAAGGAAAGTCAAGTGGACCAATCAATTTGATCCCCAAGTCCTAGTCAACTCCTGTGGAAAGACTAGCTTTAGAGCGATCCAAATTAATCAGCAATTCCCAATTTTCAATCAATAGCTGAGTTTGACAACTTAAATGTTACCAATGACTTAACCAAAGACAAAAGGAAAAAATCTAAATTATTTATATCATAAATAGAAGGAAACAATCTTAAATCTGAAATACCTCAAATTGCATTAAATAAAGAAATCAATTCTAACATGGAGTTCATAAGCCAAATTGAAAAGATAAATAACAATTAAAGTAATAGAATAAATAAAAATAGAAAATAAATTAAAGGAACATTGAACCTGTGATTGAAGAGAAGTAGCCTAATCATAATAGAAATCCTAAATCCTAATCCTAAGAGAGAGGAGAGAGCCTCTCTCTCTCTAAAACTACATCTAAACCTAAAATTATGTGAATGATAGTTGTATGAATTGTTGTTGTTGATTCTCCCATTTTCTGTCTTCAATTCTGTGTTTCTGGGCTTGGATCTGGGCCATAAAGGGGCCCAGAAATCACTGAGGGCGTTTTCTGCAGATTCCTGCACGTGGCGTCTGTCACGCGTGCGCGTGGGTCACGCGTGCGCGTGGGTCACGCGTTCTGCTCAAGGCACGCGTCCACGTCGTCCATGCGTGTGGGTCGCTGCCATTTTGCGCTAGGCATGCGTCCGCGTTGTCCACGCATGCGCGTCACTGTCTTTTCTTCAAAACTCCATTTTTGTGCTTTCCTTCTATTTTTGTATATTTCCTTTCTGTCCTCTAAGCCACTCCTGCCCTATAAAGCCTGAAATTACTTAACACACAGATCACGGCATCGAATGGTAATAAAGGATAATTAAAATTAATATTTTTAAAGCATAGGAAACATGTTTTCACATATATCATAAAATAAGGAAGGAATAGTAAAACCATGAAATTTACTTGAATAAGTGGGTAAAGAATTGATAAAAACACTTAATTGAGCACAAGATGAATGATAAAATAGGGGTTTATCAACCTCCCCACACTTAAACAATAGCATGTCCTCATGCTAAATCCAAGAGAAAAGAGTAAAGGTAGAATGGTGGAATCTTATGCAATACAACCTATTCTAAATGCAATTCTAATTACTATCCACATATATATATAGAGCTTACATGTGGTTAATTTGATTCATATTTTCAAGGAATCATATATGCATAGCCAAGCCTGAATCATGTTTAAGCACTTTCACAATTGAGTTGAGTTAAAGGAATTCACAAACTTGCAAGACAATTAAATAATTAAATTTGGATATATGGAGATGAGCTATTGAACCCTCACTGGATTTTGTGTTTACTCTCCAATCACTCAGTGTTTGGGGTTAATCACTCTTATTCTTTTCTACTCATGCTTTCTAAAACTTTGTTCTTCATCTAACCAATCAACAAATATACAATGTATGCATACAAAACATCATGAGGTCTTTTTCAAGGTTGTAATGGGGCCAAGGTAAAGGTGAGGATATATATGAGGCTAAGTGAGCTATAAATTGAATCCTTGATTAGTCTAAGATCTCACCTGACATATACATACTCTATATAATTTAAAGATTATCCTATTCTTCCCATAATTTTCCCACTTTTGTGTCACATATTCATGCACCAAGTTTATTTTGATTTTACCTCCATGTGCATTGATTCCCTTACTAAACTTATTATTGGGGTGATTTTGTCCCCTTATTTATTTATTTAATTTAAAACAATTTTTTTTAAACTTAAACACAACATTTTCAATGCACATGGTATTTTTAATTATTTTGGTTTCACATGAGCATGCTCCCAAATTTTCTGATTATTTTATTAGTTTAATCCTTTCCTATCAACCCATGTTCCCATGTTTTCCTACACTTAGTGGATACACAATCTCTATCTTAAGCTAACCAAAGATTCAATTTGGAATTTTTAATTTTGTTTTTCTGCTTAAGGCTAGTGATGTGGTTATAGAACAAAAAGGGATTAAAAGCTCAAGGGGGCAAACAAGGGTAACATAAAAGGGTAGGCTTATTTGGGATAAGTGAGCAAAAATAAATAATGGCCTCAATCACATGCAGGTATGTATCTATATTCTATATTGGACATATAGATTGAAACAAAGTAAAGATTGCAAGCATAGAAAAGAAGTGCGAAACACACAGGAATGAAATTTATGGTTAAATATAACCATACAATTATGCTCAAAAACTCACGGGTTGTGTGTTCTTTGACTCAAAAATCATATATCAGTTATGTATGTCATGCAAGTAGAAATCAAGAGTTTCCATTCAACTCA
Organism: Arachis hypogaea; assembly: GCF_003086295.3. NCBI lineage: Eukaryota > Viridiplantae > Streptophyta > Magnoliopsida > Fabales > Fabaceae > Arachis > Arachis hypogaea. The sequence goes on along the minus strand of NC_092054.1, from coordinate 40,778,105 downwards.
ATGTGAATCTTAGAATGGCTTTTATAAAATTTAGTATTTTTCTTGAGAAATGTTGTTAATTAACCAACATTTATTGCTATATATATATAATATGTGGATTGTTGTGATTCTGTTATACTAAAGTTCCTAGTTTACTCTTTAATTTTAATTAAACACAGTTATCGTATGCTAAAAGGGTAAACTAAGCTAATTAATCCATATTTTCTATATCATAACTTAATAAGATAAAAGTGCAAACTATATTAAATATATAAGATATATATATATATATATATATATATATATATATATAAACCAAAGTGCAAAATAAAGTAAACAGAAATACAGTAAAAGAAAAATATGCAAGTGCTGAAAGATAAATAAGATAAAATAAAATAAAATACAGAAAATAAACAAAATAGGATAAAAAAGAGTCCGAAAGTGGTTCACCAAAAAGATTCGCCAGAGATGGCGACCTCCCCACACTTAAATAATAGCATCGTCCTCGATGCTCAATCAAGCTGGGTGTGAAGAAGTGTCATCTCTGGAAGGATGTGCTGCTGGTGTCTCGGTGGTGGACTGAGGGTCTGCAGTCTCTATGAGTGTCGGAGGGTCTGCCTGCTGAAGCGGAGGCTCTGTCTGTAGAAGGACCTCTGGATCTGCTGGTTGTATCTGATGGGGCTCCTCATGACGTGGTGCAGCCTGCTCAGGTCCTGCCTGCTCAGCCTCTCCACGTGCCTCCTCCTCATGATCGTCCGCCTCCGCATCAGATGGCTCCGATTGTGTGTTAGGCTCAGAGGGGATGTCACTGTTGGATCAGATCATCAACTTTAAGTGCTCATAGCATCGCTTGTTGCGACGCTCCATATGATCCAGGCGTGCGAAGAGTCGGTGCACGAGGTGGTAAATGGGCTCGGGAGTAGGTGAGGGTGCATTGGTGGTGGCTGGGGCAGTAGATGCTGAAGAGGCAGCAAAAGATATGGCTGCCTCAGAAGAGGCAGTGAGAAATGGAGGTCTGTAGCCCAAAGCCTGAAACTTCCTGCTGTAAGGGATGATCTTCTTGCAGTCAGCGGCGGTAGGCTTTTCATCAGCAATCTCCGGGGGCACCTCAGCTCGGCGGCCTAACTAAGTGATCAAATATGGGAAAGAGAGGGTGCCTCTGACATGGATTCTGGCCATGTAATACCGGATAAAGCGGGGAAGATATAAGTCCTTTCCCTCCATCACACACCAGATGAGGGTGATCATGGCAGCTGGCACCTCTGTCTCATGAGTACTCGGCATCACGTAGTTACTCAGAATCTGCTGCCAAAGCTGAGCCTCATCGTTCAGGTAGATAAGTTTTATGCCCTTTAGGTTTGTTGTTGTCTTACCCATGACCCAGGGGATAGTGGGATCAATAGCTATTCTCTGCTTTACTATGTCCCAGTCAAACCTCATGAATCTCATATCCTCTTCAGCCTTCTGGTAACCATCTGGCTGATCTGATTTAGGTAGGAGCTGGAGGATTTCTTCAATTGCTTCTTCAGTAACCAGAATCTGTTTGCCTCTAAGCTGGACTGCATCCACGGACATTTTGAAGTAGTTGCAGTAGAATTCTCTGACCCAGGATGAGTTGACTTCAGTCAAGTTCCTTTCCAGGAAGAACCAGCCTCTCTGTTTAATTTGTTCTGAGGTGTATTGTTTGAGTTCTTCTAGAATTTTCAGAGTCTTTTCCAGGTATAGGTTCCTGGAAGATGCAAAGATTGGATACTTCAGCTCACAGTATCTGTTGGCAAACTTTACTGGGTCTGTGGCAGGCACCAATTGATCAGCCTTTTCTTGCGGGATAAAGTTCTTTTTCCGCCAGGAATCGTCATGGAGGATTGATAAACCACTATTTCATGGTTTATCTTGTGCTCATTTGGGTGGTTTTTATCAGCTTTTCACCCACTTATTCATATGATTTGCATGGTTTTACATTTGCCTTCCTAATTATGTGCTTTGATTGAAAACATGCTTCTTTGGCCTTAAGTTCCCTATGTTTAAATCCTCTCTTATTACCATTAGATGCCTTGATATGTGTGTTAAGTAATTTTAGAGATTACAGGGCAGGAATGACTCGGAGGATGGAAAGGAAGCATGCAAAAGTGGAAGGAATACAAGAAGTTGGAGAAATTGCTAAGCTGTCCAGCCTGACCTCTACGCACTCAAACGGCTATAACTTTAGCTACAAAGGTCCAAACGACGCGGTTCTAGTTGTGTTGGAAAGCTAACTTCCGGGGCTTCGATTTGATATATAATATGCCATAGTTGCCCTGATGCTAGGTGACGTGACCGCGTGCTCCATGCGGCCGCGTCGCAGTGACGGAAATCAGCGTGTTTGAATTCTTCTCCAGCGATTTCTGGGCTGTTTTCGACCCAGTTCTCGGCCCAGAAAACACAGATTAGAGGCTATAAAGTGGAGGAATGCATCCATTCATAATCAGGCTCTCATAATTCACTTTTCATGTTTTAGATGTAGTTTTAGAGAGAGAGGTTCTCTCTTCTCTCTCTCTTAGGATTAGGATTTAGGACTTCTCTTAGTTTTAGGAGTGACTCTCGATCCCAGGTTTAATGTTCTTTTCTGTTTAATTTCGTTTCCATTTTTATTCACCTTAGTACTTTAATTGATATTTATCTTTTGAATAATTGGCTTATGGCTTTCATGTTATGATTTTCTTTATTAATGCAAATGAGGTATTTTCAGATTTGTGATTTATATTTAGCTTTTTACATTCTTGGTTTTGGTTAAAAAATCAGTAACTCAGGAGTTATCCAATTCAACAGCATAATTGATAATTGTATTCTTTCCAATTGAATTGAACTTCAATAATCCCAATCTTTTCTTAGGAAATAAATAGGATTCGAAGATCAAACTAATTAATCCCTTGACTTTCCTTTACTTTAGTAAAGGTTGACTAAGTGGAATTAAGATTCAACTTTCATTATTATTGATAAGGATAACTAAGTCTGGACTTCCAATTTCTAATACCTTGCCAAGAGTTTATTTTATTATTATTATTTATTTTTCTTATCATTCAACATACTGCTTCCTTACTTTCAAAACCCCCAATTTACAAGACTCATAACCAATAATAAGAACACCTCCCTTCAATTCTTTGAGAAGACGACCCGAGGTTTAAATACTCGGTTATCAATTTTAAAGGGGTTTGTTACTTGTGACAACTAAAACGTTTGTACGAAGGGATTTCTGTCGGTTTAGAGACTATATCTACAACGCGACTGTTTTTATGAAATTCTTTACTGGCAAAAATCCTAACGTCAAAATGGCGCCGTTGCCGGGGAATTGTAAATGTGTGCCTTATTATTGGTTATTGTAAATATTTTATTTTTTTGCTTGTTTATTTATTTTTATTTTCGTTTTTATTTTTGCTTTTTCTTAAGTTAAGAGGTTATTGGTTTTTATTTTAAAATTTTTATTTTATCTTATCTTATTTCAAAAATCAAATTTCAAAATTCAAATTTAAAAATTTTCAAAATTCAAATTTAAAAATTTTCAAATTTGAAATTTCAAAAATTCAAATTTCAAAAATTTAAAATTCAAATTTCAAAAATTCAAATTTCAAAATTTAATTTTCAATTTTAAAATTTAAATAACCTTTTAATTTAAATTTTTTTTTTTAATTTTTATTTGCCATTATGAACTCTCACCCCTTTGGCTATGAGTCTGGTTACAATTATGTTGCAGGAAGAAGAAATTACAATAAGAACAGGCATCAAGGTTGGAACAATCAAAGATGGGAGGAGCCACAAGGATTTGATCAACCCTCATGGCAACAACCACCTCCAATGGACTATCAACAACCACCACCATACGCCTATGAACCCCCTCCTCAACATAACTTTGGACCACCAAACTCACAAGCCTCTTTCCGCCATTCACCTCCATATGACCCTAACCCTCAACCACCATACCAACCACCTTATGAGCCATATGAACCATATATAGAACCACCCCAATTCCAACCGAATTACTCACAAGAACCACCACTTCAATATACACCATCTCCATATCCATCAATCCAAGAGCACTATGATCCTATTTATGAAAGCCGAGTGCATCAAGAGACAAAGGATCGTTTCAAAGAAACAGTGGATCGATTTCAGGCAACCATTCATCAATTGGGGCAAGCAATAATGAGTCAATTAGCTTCCCGACGTTCGGACACTCAACGAACCCCCATGGCTTCATGTGGACAATCTAATGAAGAACGTAGTATGAAGGAGATACTAGAAACTCCAGTGAACAGTACGGAGCATGACTTTGTACTGGAACAAGTAGAGGAAGCCGAAATTATTGAAGAAGAAGAATTGGTTGAAGACTTAGGAGATGCTGAACCTCCTTGGGAAAGTCAAAACATAGAGCCTCCTTCCAAGACGGTTGCAATTGATGTTGAGGAGGGTGTACAACCTCCAAGGCATATCACAGTTGAAGACATGGAAGAGATTGATCAAGTGATGGAGATTCAAGAAGAAGAAGCACAACCTCCCATGCCCTTGGTAAGTAATGAAGAAGAGATTGAATTGGAAGAAAGCTACCAAGAAGAAGAGGTTAAAAGTGAAGAAGCTTGCAAAGAGGTGGAAGTTGTCAAAGAGCACAAGGGAGTGGAGCTTGACATCACCTTGCCAAGGTTATTGGAAACCCCTCCCCCTAAGTTACCATCATCCTTCACAACATTCAAGTGGGTAAAATTCATATCCCTTAGCTTTCTAATTCCACTTGAATATGGGCTACTGGAGACGGATGGTCAACTTAGAGCTCTTTGTGGCATTAAGAGTAAGAGGGAGATGGCCAGTGGTATGAATTATCCTGCAAGGTTCATTATGGTTGGAAGCTTTAAGTTTAAACGCAAAGGTTGGTGTAAAGCTCAACTGAACGGGTCTAGGAAGTTGTTTGGCCGCTTTAGTGAGAATTCAGATTGCTTGCTACCCGGATGGAATCATGATAATCAACATAAAGACGGGTATAAAAGCAAGATTTGGGATCCTGGAATCTGCTCTAACATTTGTCACCCCGGGAGCCTAAGAATCTGTTTGAAGCTTCTTAAGGGCTTTACATGCCTAGTTTGGGATCCCGGAGGTTACTGGAGATACAAACATTGGTGGAGATTCCTGGATTAGTTCAAGCACAAGCCACCATAACAAGAAGCTCACCAAATGTCCAACTTAAGGACTCTAACTAAAAGTGCTAGGTGGGAGACAACCCACCATGGTATAATCATTCCTTTCTCAATTTTAATTTTATTTAGTTTTGTTTGTTTTTGAATTTTATTTTATTTTGTTATATTGAACCTGGAGTTTTGCATCACATTCATATAACACTGCATTCTGCATTTTTTTTCAGATTATAAAAAAAAGGGATTTTCGCACGTGACGCGACAGCGTCACCGACGCGTCCGCGTCGTATGTGCGTTTAGAAGAAAATGAGGATGAACAGAGAGTCACGCGAAAGCGTGGCTGGAGGCGCGCTAATGGCACAAATTGATCCACGCGACCGCGTCACTGACGCGGCCGCGTCATTTGGAAAAATAGCTTCCCACGCGATCGCGTCACCCACGCGACCGCGTGGCTCTGAGAAGTCGACATAAATGGGTGTATGGCAGAAAGTTGAGCTGGAGTTGGGCTGGACTCGTGCTGGAAGCCCAAGCCCTACCACGCGAACACGTGCCCCACGCGGCCGCGTTGTTTTCAGAAAATGGCCATTCACACGATCGCATCAACCACGCGACCGCGTTACCCAGAATTTTGGCAAAAAGAGTTTCGAACAGAGAGTTGTGCGACCGCGAGGCTGCACTCGCGCCAATTGCACAAAACAGGCCACGCGATCACGTGACCCACGCGTCTGTGTCACCTGACCTTCTTGCGCACCACGCGACCGCGTCACTCACGCGTCCGCGTCACAAGCGGCACACAGAATATCCAGATCAGCCAAATTTCTTATCTTTTCTTCTCTAATCCTTATTTTTCTTATCTTTTCTTATTGCTTTCTTCTTCCTTTCTTATTTTCTTTCACCTTCATTTTATTTTACTTAATTTATTTACATATATCCATTCATTGTATTTTAAATTTGTGCATATTTTTATTTTCTTTTCTGAATTTTTTATTTTTCTATTGGTGTTAAAAACTTTTTATTCAACTGTTGCATCTTTTCTTGAATTTATTTTGGTAACTTGTTTTACACTGTGGGATGATATTAATTATCTGCCAATGCCAATCTTTTATGATACTTGCACTCCATTTGCATTGACATGAGCTTGTATTGATACTTCCATTCCCCACACTCATCCCCTATACAAATTTTATACCACTGGCATGCCATGGTTTCTATTGTTTTCTCACGTACATGTTGAAGCTTCCATGTAAATGAGACCCTTATCATTTGGCATTAACACCCATATTTTATTTATTTTCTATCTTTTGGGTTACTTTTCTTCTTTTTCTCTTCTTTCAGGCTGGCCACCGAAGACGGCAAAAGGGAGACACTTCTAAAAGGGGACACAAACAAGTCCATCTGCACATTCTTTGAAGAAAAGCATCAGTTGGAACAACCCGTCCACCTGCATATCTCAGCATGCACCGAGGACGGTGCAATTTTTAAGTGTGGGGAGGTCGATACCGACTTTCAGGGTTTAGTTACCTTCTTTTTAACACCAATATTTTCTTTGTTAATTGCTGCATTTGTATATTTAATTGCATGATTATTTGATTTTTTTTTTTGCATATTTTACAACTTGGTTGAAGTAATATTTTCTTTTTCAAGAAACCTTTTAGAGCATTTCACTAATTTGAATAAATTTTAATGTTACACTTGTTTGAAGAAATATTATACTGGAACATGGTTTAGAGCTTGAACACACAAAACCTGTGAGATTTTGAGCTTGAGCATGGTTGCATTTTATCAAGCAATATTTTATTTTTGGTGTGTGTTTTTCTCTCTAAAATTGTGATCTTTGTCTTGCTTAATTCTATATTTTCATGGTTTGATGTATGCATGCACTTACAAGATTGAGGCCTTTGTTTCACTGAGCTTACATACCCACATGGCCTTACCTTTCATTATCCTTTGCAAACCAATTTGAGCCTATTTTACCCCTTTGTTCTTTACTTTAGCACATCATTAACTCTAAGCGAAAAACAATAATATCCTTAATTTGAATCCTTGGTTAGCTTAGACTAGTGAAAGTGCTCATGAATTAAGTGTGGGGAAAAGTGGATTTGGAAACAATTGGTTTAAGAATTGGGTATTATATATCTTTATGAAAATGTGAAAGAAATGTTTAGAACATGATTCATGCATTCAATATCTTAATCATATGCATTGAGAAAAATAAAAAAAAATAAAAAAAAAAGAGAAAAAAGAAAAAGAAGAGCAATTAAGCAAAAAGGGGACAAAATGCCCCAAAGTAAGTGGTGAAAACAATGCATATGTACTGTACTTAAAACTAGAATGCATGAATATGTGGAAAACATGGTTAATGGATAGTTAGATGTGGTATTATGATTACATGGATTGTCTAAAGTTAGGTGGAAAGTTTAAGTTAATTAAGGATTCAGATTTTAGCCCACTTGACCAAATACAATCCTACCTTGACCCTAACCCCATTACAACCCTTAAAAGACCTCTTGATATGTGTATCTGTGCATTAAATTTATGTTGATTGTTAGATGAAGAGCAAGCCTTAGAAAGCAAGGTTAGTGGAGAATTGATAGAATGAAACCTAAAACACTTGAGTGATTAGAGTGTATACACTACCAGTGAGGGTTCGATGCTCAATTCCTTGTTCCCTGCTTTCATGAGCTATTTTCTTCTTGCAAGTCTATTTGTACTTCATTTTCATGATTTGAATTAGTGAAATCCAGTTCATATTTATTCTTGAAATATTTGTTTACTTTTAACTAAGTAGGTAGAATCATTTTGCATGTAGTTGCATTCATATAGATAGGTTGCATTTCATACTTTCCTCTTTATCTTTATAGCTTCTCTTGAGCTTAGCATGAGGACATGCTATTGTTTAAGTGTGGGGAGGTTGATAAATCACTATTTCATGGTTTATCTTGTGCTCATTTGGGTGGTTTTTATCAGCTTTTCACCCACTTATTCATATGATTTGCATGGTTTTACATTTGCCTTCCTAATTATGTGCTTTGATTGAAAACATGCTTCTTTGGCCTTAAGTTCCCTATGTTTAAATCCTCTCTTATTACCATTAGATGCCTTGATTTGTGTGTTAAGTAATTTCAGAGATTACAGGGCAGGAATGACTCGGAGGATGGAAAGGAAGCATGCAAAAGTGGAAGGAATACAAGAAGTTGGAGAAATTGCTAAGTTGTCCAGCCTGACCTCTTCGCACTCAAATGGCTATAACTTTAGCTACAAAGGTCCAAACGACGCGGTTCCAGTTGCGTTGGAAAGCTAACAACCGGGGCTTCGATTGGATATATAATATTCTATAGTTGCCCTGATTCTAGGGGATGTGACCGCGTGCTCCATGCGGCCACGTCGCAGTGACAGAAATCAGCGTGTTTGAATTCTTCTCCAGCGATTTCTGGGCTATTTTCGACCCAGTTCTCGGCCCAGAAAACACAGATTAGAGGCTATAAAGTGGAGGAATGCATCCATTCATAATCAGGCTCTCATAATTCACTTTTCATGTTTTAGATGTAGTTTTAGAGAGAGAGGTTCTCTCCTCTCTCTCTCTCTTAGGATTAGGATTTAGGACTTCTCTTAGTTTTAGGAGTGACTCTCGATCCCAGGTTTAATGTTCTTTTCTGTTTAATTTTGTTTCCATTTTTATTCACCTTAGTACTTTAATTGATATTTATCTTTTGAATAATTGGCTTATGGCTTTCATGTTATGATTTTCTTTATTAATGCAATTGAGGTATTTTCAGATTTGTGATTTATATTTAGCTTTTTACATTCTTGGTTTTGGTTAAGAAATCAATAACTCAGGAGTTATCCAATTCAATAGCATAATTGATAATTGTTATCTTGCCAATTGAATGGAACTTCAATAATCCCAATCTTTTCTTAGGAAATAAATAGGATTCGAAGATCAAACTAATAAATCCCTTGACTTTCCTTTACTTTAGTAAAGGTTGACTAAGTGGAATTAAGATTCAACTTTCATTATTATTGATAAGGATAACTAAGTCTGGACTTCCAATTTCTAATACCTTGCCAAGAGTTTATTTTATTATTATTATTTATTTTTCTTATCATTCAACATACTGCTTCCTTACTTTCAAAACCCCCAATTTACAAGACTCATAACCAATAATAAGAACACCTCCCTGCAATTTCTTGAGAAGACAACCCGAGGTTTAAATACTCGGTTATCAATTTTGAAGGGGTTTGTTACTTGTGACAACCAAAACGTTTGTACGAAGGGATTTCTGTCGGTTTAGAGACTATATCTACAACGCGACTGTTTTTATAAAATTCTTTACTGGCAAAAATCCTAACGTCAAGGATATCCAAAATAGAGGTAGAGGATTCTCCTCTTTTCCTTTTGCCTGTGGTTGCCTTGCCCTTTCCTTTGCTTTTAGGGTCAGACATCCTGAAAAATAGAAATTTCAGGATATAGTTTAAGAACTAAAGCAGGAAAACAGGTAAGCAAATAGGAATTTATCAATTTAAGCATAGAGTGGCAAAAGAGGCATAAAGTAGCAATATAAGCATGAATTGAGTTAAACATATGTAAAATATTGGATTGTATGCAAGTTAAAAGTTGGAGAAGAAAAATTTACAATCCAAAATCTATGATGTGCGAAATTGTTGTTAATAAAAAAAAATAGTAATCATGCCTTGAAGTGGTTATTTGAAAGCTAATAGAGAAGTTAGAAAGTTAAAGTAGTTAAGAGTTAAAATGGAAGTTAAAGTAAGTGGCATGGTGTTTTGGTTCCCAATTAACTAAAATTGCACAAATTTGAATAACAATTAACTCAAATTCAAGTAAATATCGCAGATTATTGATGATTAATCATAAAAAAGAATTGCAAAATTAAAGTTGAATCATCAATAATGTTATTTAAAGAATAAGGGAATAAGAAAGAATAAGAAAGCTAGCCCGTGCATTCATGAATTGCTTTGGTTAAAACCATTTAGTGCAAAATTTAAAATTTCCAAAACTAATTCATGAATGGTAGTTGAGTGAAATAATTTGTTGAAAAAAATTGGGCAGCATTTTGGCTAAAAATTGGACATTTCCGGGTAATAAACAGCAGCAAAAATAGTTCATATGATAATAAAGTAGTGCGGAAAGGAGTAACAAATAGTAAGTCACATGAATTCATAAGAAATAGACTCAATCTGCATTAAGGAATAGTAAAGAGCAGCATATGAACAACATTATCATCACAGCAAATTGAAAATTGCGAAATAGATAAAACAAGTAACAAGAACAGCGCAATTATTAGGCCTAAATCCACTAACCACATCCTAGCTACCTAACCTCCTAAAATCCACTACGATCATGCATCTCTAACTATCCTAATTTTGAAAGAAATGCAACTAACTAATTAACGGAAAAAGGAATCGGTGATTGGCGGAACCTGGTGGGCGGAGGTATAGAATATGGAATCAGAGAGATGGTGGTGGTGGTGACGCGACAGTGCTGGGAGGCGGTCATGGCGGCGGTTCGGTGGTGGGGCTGGGTGGCGGTGTGGTAGTTGGGGGTGAAAGGGGTTATGGGGGAGGGAAGGAGAAGAAGAGGCGAGGAGGGGAGGGTTGGGGGTGTGGTGGCCGGTGGGGGCGCGGCGACGGTGATGGCGGTTCAGTGGTGGGGCTGGGAGGCAATGGTGGGTTGAGGGCAGTGAAGTGGAGGGGAAGATGGAGAGAAGGAAGGGAAGGGGGTTCGGTGCGGCGCGGTGGCGGGGGTGCGGCGAGGTGGTGGTGGCGGTTCGGTGGTTGGGGAGGGGAGAAGAGAGAGTGTAGAGGGGGAGGAGGGGGTTTTGGGATGCGAAAGAGGTTAGGGTTCCGCGTCGAAGGGGGTAAGTGTATTTAAATCCACGTGGACGCGTGGGTCACGGGAACGCGTGGTTAGGGTGGAAAGGCAGTGACACGGACGCGTCATTGACGCATTCGTGTGATTGAGGGATAATGAAAGTGACGCGTACGCGTCACTCAGAATTGTGCTAAACGTACAGTTCCAGCGTCGTTTTGGCGCAACTCTCTGTTTCCATTTAGGGGGCAATGATTACTACGCGACGCGTACGCGTCGCCCATGCTTTCACGTGGTGTGGTGAAGTGAAAATGACGCATTCGCATCACTGATGCGAACGCGTGGCCCAATTTGTGCCTAATGCACAACAGCTGCACGATTCCAGCCCAACTTTCTGGGCATTGGATTGTTACGTCGATTTTGAATCAACGCCCACGCGTGGCCCTTGCGCACGCGTGGGGTGAATTTTTTTTATGCAATATGCAGTATGCAATATGCCAGATGCAGTGCTAATATGGATGTTATGAATAATTCCAGGTTCAATAAAATAGAATAAAATAAAACTTAAAAACAAACAAAATGAAATAAAATTAAAATTGAAAAAGGAACGATCATACCATGCTGGGTTGTCTCCCACCTAGTACTTTTGGTTAAAGTTCTTAAGTTGGACATTTGTTGAGCTCCATGTTATGGTGGCTTGTTCTTGAATTCATCTAAAAATCTCTACCAATGTTTGGAATGCCAACAGCCTCTGGGGTCCCAAACAAGGCACATAAAGTCTTTGAGTGAATTCAAACAGGTTTTCAGGCTCCTCGGGTGTTGATTGTCCGAATGAATCCCAGGATCCCAAACTTTGTTTTTGTATCCGCCTTTGTTTCGATTTGCATTTGTCCATCCGGGCGGTATGGAATTTATATTCTCACTAAGATGACCAAACATCTTCCGAGACCCATTTAATTGAACTCGAAACCAATCCGTGTACCTCAAATTGAAGCGTGGAACCTCTTTGAATCTTGCATACCAGCTCTGAGCATGAACCATTTCTCTTTTACTGTTAAAGCCGCAAAGAGCTCTAAGCTGGCCATTTGTTTCAAACAAACCATATTCAAGTGGAAAAGTAAAGATAAGGGCTAAGGATTTACCCACTTGAAATTTGTATTGGGTGGTAATGGCCTTGGAATAGGTGTTTCCAGTGGTTTTGCAAGCTCTACTCCCTTGTATTCTTCTGTGAATCCCTCCACTTCCTTGCAAACTTCATCAACTGCAACCACGTCTTGATCAAAGTCTTCGATATCTTCCTCATCACTCAAGTCATAATTTGGAGGTTGAGAAAAGTCTACCTCCGCATCATCTTCGTATTCACTTGGGGAAGATTCTTCAATCTCAAAGAATTCACTTGCGGATGCAAGTTCATTACTAGGATAACTTGACTCGTGATTATCATTATCAAGGAAACTCGCTTCTTGATTTGTTCCGTCCAGTTCTTCATAAGATACCTGCTTTGGGGTTGTGCACTATCCTTCTTAGCATCAATTGCAAATTTCTTGACGGAACTCTCCACAATTCTGGATTCCCATGGAGGTTCAGCATCTCCTAAGTCTTCAACCAATTCTTCTTCTTCGAAAATTTTGGCTTCCTCCACTTGTTCCAGTACAAAGTCATGCTCCTTACTGTCTATCGGAGTTTCTAGTATCTCCTTCATGCTACGTTCTTCATTAGATTGTCCACATGAAGCCATGGGGGTTCCTTGAGTGTTCGAACGTCTGGAAGGTAATCGATTGATTGCTTGCTCCAGTTGGTGAAGGGTTGCATGAAATTTTTTCACTGTTTCTTTGAGACGCTCCCATGATTCTTGGGTCGATGGATATGGACATGGTGCATAGGGAAGTGGTGATTCATGGGAGTAATTAGATTGGAATTGGGGTGGATATGGGTTAGGGTCATATGGAGGTGAATGGTGGTAGGGGACTTGGGAGTTTGGTGGTTCATAGCTATGTTGAGGAGGTGGTTCATAGGTATATGATGGGGCTTGTTGGTAACTATAAGGGGGTCCACCATATCTATTATCTTGGTACGCACCTCGGAATGGCTTTTGACCATAGTAATTTGGTGGGTGATAGTTGTCACAAAGGGGTCCACCATAACTATTCTCTCGACATGCATTGTTGAATGATCGTCGTCCATGGTACTTTGGAAGGTGTTGTTGCCTAAAGGGCTGATCAGATCCTCATGGCTCCGTCCATCTTTGATTGTTTTGACCTTGATGCATGTTCCTATTATAGCTTCCATTCCTTTCAACAATATTAGAACCAAACTCAAAGTGATGGGGGTGAGAACTCATAGCAGCTAATAAAAATTAAAAATAAAAATAAAAACAAATAAACAGGTAAACAAAAATATTTACAATAACCAATAATAAGGCACACAGTTGCAATTCCCCGGCAACGGCGCCATTTTGAACGATTGGATTCCTGCTAGTAAAGAATTTTATAAGAATAATCACGTTGTAAGTATAGTTTCTAAACCAACAGAGAATCCTTTCGTACAAAAGTTTGGTTGTCACAAGTAACAAAACCCAATAAAAATAATAAACCGAAGTATTTAAACCTCGGGTCATCTCTCAAGGAATTGCAGGGAAGTATGATTTATTATTGGTTATGGAAAAAGTATATTTTGTTTTGAGTTTTTAAAATAAGGAACAAGTAATTTAAATGACAAGAAAAATAAATTAATAGTTATAAAAATCTCTTGCAAGGTATAAGAACTGGAAATCGCATCCTAGTTATCCTTATCAAGTGTGATGAGAATTGTTATTGCTCCCACTTAGTTAACCCTTACTAAATAAAGGAAAGTCAAGTAGACCAATCAATTTGATCCTCAAGTCTAAGTCAACTCCTGTGGAAAGACTAGCTTTAGAGCAATCCAAATCAATCAGCAATTCTCAATTTTCAATCAACAGCTGAGTTTGACAACTCAAGTGTTACCAATTACTTAACTAAAGCCAAAAGGAAAAAATCTAAATTATTTATATCATAAATAGAAGGAAATAATCTTAAATCTGAAATACCTCAAATTGCATTAAATAAAGAAATCAATTCTAACATGGAGTTCATAAGCCAAATTGAAAAGATAAATAACAATTAAAGTAATAGAATAAATAAAAGTAGAAAATAAATTAAAGGAACATTGAACCTGTGACTGAAGAGAAGTAGCCTAATCATAATAGAAATCCTAAATCCTAATCCTAAGAGAGAGGAGAGAGGCTCTCTCTCTCTCTAAAACTACATCTAAACCTAAAATTATGTGAATGAAAGTTGTATGAATTGTTGTTGTTGATTCCCCCATTCTCTGGCTTCTATTATGTGTTTCTGGGCTTGGATCTAGGCCAGAAAGGGGCCCAGAAATCGTTGAGGGCATTTTCTGCAGATTCCTGCACATGGCGTCTATCACGCGTGCGCGTGGGTCACGCGTTCGCGTCATCTGAGACTTTTCCTTATCACGAGTATGCGTCAGTCACGCGTACGCGTCAATTGCGTTCTGCTCAAGGCACGCGTCCGCGTCGTCCATGCGTGCGCGTCGCTGCCATTTTGCGCTAGGCACGCGTCCGCGTCGTCCACGCGTGCGCTGATAAACTACTATTTTATGGTTTATCTTATGCTCAATTGAGTGGATTTTATCAATCTTTCATACACTTATCCATACAAAATGCATGGTTTTACAATTTCCTTCTTGATTTTGTGCTATGATTGAAAACATGTTTCTTTGGTCTTAAATTGCTAATTAATAATCCTCTCTTATTACCATTCGATGCTTTGATTTGTGTGTTAAGTGATTTCAGAGATTACAGGGCAGAAATGGCTTAGAGATGGAAAGGAAGCATGCAAAAGTGGAAGGAATACAAGAAACTGAAGGAACTGCTAAAGCTGTCCAGCCTGACCTCTTGGTACTAAATCGACCATAACTTGAGCTACAGAGGTCCAAATGACGCGGTTCCAATTGCGTTGGAAAGCTAACGTCTGGGGATTCACAACGATATATAATTTGCTATAATTGCTCCGAAGCCAGGCGACACGCACGCGTGGATCACGCGGATGCGTGACTTGGCAAAAACGTAATCCACGCTAACGCGTGGACGACGCTACCGCGTGACTTTGCAGCAACCTGTACGTACCAGAAATTGTTGGGGGCAATTTCTAAGCTATTTTTGACCCAGTTTTCGGCCCAGAAA
The DNA here is from genome assembly GCF_003086295.3 of Arachis hypogaea. NCBI lineage: Eukaryota > Viridiplantae > Streptophyta > Magnoliopsida > Fabales > Fabaceae > Arachis > Arachis hypogaea. The sequence goes on along the minus strand of NC_092054.1, from coordinate 40,762,912 downwards.
ATACAGTTTAGAGGCTATAAAGTGGGGGAATCAATCCATTCATGAAATACAACGAAGACAACTTTCATATTCACAATTTTAGGTTTTAAATGTAGTTTTAGAGCGAGAGGCTCTCTCCTCTCTCTTAGGATTTAGGATTTAGGATTTAGATTTTTAGGATTAGGATTCCTCTCAGTTTATGGTTATTTCTTCATTCCAGGTTCAATGTTCCTTTAATTTATTTTATACTTTTATTTATTCTATTACTTTAATTGTTATTTATCTTTTCAATTTGATTTATGAACTTTCCTATGTTAGAATTGAATATTCTATTTAATATTATTTGAGGTATTTCAGATTTATGATTGTTTTATTCTATTTTTGATGCTTTCAATTTAATTTATGATTTATTTTCTCCTTTTGACTTCGGTTAAGTAATTGGTAACGCTTGAGTTATCAAACTCAGCAGTTGATTGGAAATTAGGATTGCTAATTGATTTGGATCCCTCTAAGGCTAGTCTTTCCATAGGAGTTGACTAGGACTTAGGAATCAAGTTAATTAATCCACTTGACTTACCTTTATTTAGTAAGGGTTAACTAAGTGGGAGCAAAATCCAATTCTCATCACACCTGATAAGGATAACTAGGATAGGATTCCCAGTTCTCATACCTTGCCAAGAGTTTTCTTTATAATTATTAATTTATTTTTCTTGCCATTTAAATTACTTGTTCCTTATTTCAAAAACCCAAAATATACAATTTTCATAACCAATAATAAATCATACTTCCCTGCAATTCCTTGAGAAGACGACCCGAGGTTTGAATACTTCGGTTATAAATTTTATTGGGTTTTGTTAATTGTGACAACCAAAGTTTTTGTACAAAAGGATTTTCTGTTGGTTTAGAAACTATACTTACAACACGATTATTTTTATAAAAATTCTTTACCGACATAAAATCCCGATTCGTCAAAATGACGCCGTTTCCGGGGAATTGCAAACGTGTGCCTTATTATTGGTTATTGTAAATATTTGCTTTTGCTTGTTTATTTATTTTTATTTGATTTTTTGTTTCTTTGTTAGTGTTTCTAGTTTTATGAGTTGATTTTTATTAATTTTTGTCTTTAATTGCTACTATGAATTCTCACCCCTCTGGTTTCAAGTTTGGTTCCAATGTTGTTGTAAGGAATGGAAACTATAATGAAAATAGGCATCAAGGTTGGAAGAATCAAAGATGGGAGGAGCCACAAGGATTTGATCAACTCTCTTGGCAACAACCCCCACCAATGCGCTATAACCAACAACCATTCTGTGATGCATACCAAGACATTAGTTATGGTGGACCCTTTCGTGACAAACCACCTCCACTAAATTACTATGGTCAAAAGCCATTCCGAGTTGCGTACCAAGATGATAGATATGGTGGACCCCCTTGTAGTTACCAGCAAGCTCCATCATATGCCAATGAACCACCTCCTCAACATACCTTTGAACCACCAAACTTACAAGCTCCTTTACACCATTCACTTCCATATGACCCTAACCCTTATCCACCCCAATTCCAATTCAATTACTCCCAAGAACCACCACTTCCATATGCACCATGTCCATATCCATCAACCCAAGAATCACAGGCTTGCCTCAAGGAAACAGTAGATCAATTTCATGCAACCCTTCATCAACTGGAGCAAGCAATAAATCGATTACCTTCCCGACGTTCGGGCACTCAAGGAACTCCCATGGCTTCATGTGGAGAATCTAATGAAGAACGTAGCATGAAGGAGACACTAGAAACTCCGGTGGACAGTAAGGAGTATGACTTTGTATTGGAACAATTAGAGGAAGCCAGAATTATTGAAGAGGAAGAAGTGGTCGAAGACTTAGGAGATGCGAAACGTCCATGGGAAAGCCCAGTCATAGAGCCCCTTTCTAAGGAGTTTAAATTTGTTGTTGAGGAGGGTGTACAACCTCCAAGGCATATCATGGTTGAAGACTTTGAAGGAGATGATCAAGAGATGGATTCAATCATTGATGAATTCTTATCTACATTTGAATCCTCTCCCATTGGACTAGATATAGAGATCAAAGAAGAAGAAGCACAACCTCCCATGCCCTTGGTGAACAATAAAGAAGAGATTGAATTAGAAGAAAGCTACCAAGAGGAAGAGGTTGGAATTGAAGAAGCTTGCAAAGAGGTGGAAGTTGTCAAAGAAGAGCACAAGGGAGTAGAGCTTGCAATCACCTTGGCAAAGTTGTTGGAGACCTCTCCGCCTAAGTTACCGTCATCCTTTACAACATTCAAGTGGGTAAGTAAGAGGAAAATGGTTAGTGGTAGGAGTTGCCCTGCAAGGTTCAAAACGGTTGCACACTCCAAGTTGAAGTGCAAGTATTGGTGTAGAGCTCGATTGAATGGGTCCAGGAGGACGTGTGGGTGTCTCAGTGAGAATTCCAATTGCTCATCACCCGGTTGGAACAATGGTGATCCACTTCAAGACGGGTGTAGAAACAAGAATTGGGATCTGGAAATATATGAGGATCAAATTTGGGAGCTCAAAGCTTGTGAAGAACTCCATCAAAGCTTGAGGAATTCACTTGGTATTGATAGAGCTTATTGGAGGTCCAAGCATTGGTGGAAGTTTCAAGACGAGTTCAAGCACAAGCCACCATGATAAGGAGCTCATCAAATGTCCAACTTAAGGACTTTAACTAAAACTGCTAGGTGGGAGACAACCCACCATGGTATGATCGTTCAGTTTCAATCTTGGTTTTATTTTACTTTATTCTATTTTGTTTTTGTTAATGACTCTTCTCATATTCTCTGCATATAGTCTGCATTTACATTTGCATTTTTCATTCTGTAAATTGCATAAAAAAATGCACGCGACGCGCAAGCGTCGCTGACGCATCCGCGTCATAGGTGCATTTGGAAGAAAAGAGAATTGAACAGAAAGTCACGCGGGAGCGTGGCTAGAGGTGTGCCTTAGGCACAAACATGCCCACGCGACTGCGTCGCTGACGCGCCCGCATCACTTTGAAAAATAGCCTCCCCACGCGTCCACGTCACCCACGCGAACGCGTGGCCCTACAAAATCGACGTTAAGAGCTGTATGGCAGAGAGTTATGATGGAGTGGGGCTGGAATGATGCTAGAAGCACAAGCCCTATCACGTGAACGCATGCCCCACACGTCCGCGTCGTTTTCAAAATATGGCCATTCATGCGTCCACGTCACCCACGCGAACGCGTCACCCTAAATTTTGGTAAATTGCATTTCAAACAGAGAGTTGCGCGAACGCGAGGCTACACTTGCGCCAATAGCACAAATCAGGCCACGCGATCGCGTGACCCACGCGTCCGCGTCACCTGAACTTATCACACACCACGCGATCGTGTGCCCCACGCATCCGCATCGCATGCGACGCACAGCTTATCCAGATTAGTGCCTAATATCTTATCTTTTATTCCCCAAATCCTAATTTTTCTTTTCCCTTCTTATTTCTTTCTTCTCTCTTCTTCCTTCTTTATTCTTTCTCATTTTTTTAATTTCTCCTCCCTTCTTTCTTTCTTTTTTCTTCATCCCTTTAACTTCTCATCCTTATTCTTTTCCATTCTATTTTACTTAATTTATTTGCATACTTTCATTCATTGCATTTTAATTTTGTGCATATTTTTATTTTCTTTTCTACGTTCATTATTTTTCCATTGGTGTTAAATGTCCTTATTCAGTTGTTGCATCTTTTCTTGAATTATTCTGGTGCTTTATGACTTGTTTTACTCTGACTGGGTATTACTCTTCATAAGTCAATGCTACTCCTTCATGATACTTATATTATCTTGCATTGACATGAACTTACACTATCTTGCATTACCCACACTCTCTCCCCCATTGTTGCAACTTTTGCACCACTGGTATGCCATGTGCTTCTATTATTTTCTCACTTGCATGTTGTAGCTACCATGTAAATTGAGACCCTCATTATTTGGCATTAACCCACCCAGACTTTATTTATTTTCTTATCTTTATTTCTGGGTTACTTTTTCTTCTTTTTCCTCTTCTTTCAGGCTAGCCACCAAAGAAGGAAAAGGAAAACTTCTATATAGGGCAATAGACAAGTCCATCTGCACAATCTCTAGAGAAAAGCATCAGTTGTAGCAGCCCGTCCACTTGCACATCTTAGCATGCACCGAGGACGGTGTAATCTTTAAGTATGGGGAGGTCAATACCGACTTCCATGGGTTAGTTATTTTCTTCTCAACGCCAATGGTTTATTTTCCTTGTTAGTTGTTGCATTTGCATGTTTGATTGCATATTTATTTGATTTTTTGCATATTTTACCACCACTTGGTTAAAGTAATATTTACCTTTTCAAGAAACTTTTTAGAGTATTTCACTAATTTAAATTAAAACTTTTTATTAAACTTGTTTGAAGAAATTTTATACTGGAACATGGTTTAGAACTCGAACACACAAAACCTGTGAGATTTTTAAGCTTATTTGAATTGGTTGAATTTTATCAACCAATATTTTATTTTTGGTGTGTGTTGTTCTCTCTAAAATTGTAATCTTTGTCTTGCTTGATTCTATATTTCCATTGTTTGATGTATGCATGCACTTATATGATTGAGGCCTTGTTTTACTGAGCTTACATACCCATATGGCCTTACCCTTTCATTATCCTTTGCAAACCAATGTTGAGCCTATTATACCCCTTTGTTCTTTACTTTAGCTTATCACTAACTCTAAGCGGAAAACAATAATGTCCTTAATTTGAATCCTTGGTTAGCTTAGACTAGTGAGAGTGCTCATGAATTAAGTGTGGAGAAAATGGGTTTGGAAACATTTGGTTTTGGAAATTAAGTATGTTAAACTTCTTTATGAAAATGTGAAAGAAATGTTTAGTACATGTTCATGCATTCAATAATCATATGAAAATGTGAAATAAATGTTTAGTACATGTTCATTTTACAAAATCAGGCCATCCACGCGATTGCGTCAACCACGCGACCGTGTCACCCTAAATTTTGGCAAAATGAGATTGAAACAGAGAGTTGCACAAACGCGAGGCTGCACTCGCGTCAATCGCACAAATCAGGTCACGCGATCGCGTGACTCACGCGTCCGCGTCGCCTGCGCCGCACAACTTATCCGGATCAGCGCCAATTATCTTCTCTTTTCTTCTCTAATCCTAATTTCTTCTATCTTTTCTTCTTTCTTTCTTACTTTATTTCTTTCACTTCTCATTCCTTTTCACCCTCATTCTATTTTACTTGCATATTTCATTCATTGCATTTTAAATTTACGCATATTTTTATTTTCTTTTCTAAATTTATTATTTTTTTCATTCGTGTTAAAAATTTTCTTATTCAACTGTTGCATCTTTTCTTGAATTTACTTTGGTGCTTAGTAACTTGTTTTACACTGTGGGATGATATTAATTATCTGTGAATGCCAATCTTTTATGATACTTGCACTTTATTTTCATTGACATGAACTTATATTGATATTTTCATTACCCACACTCCTCCCCTGTGTTGCAAATTCTGCACCACTGGTATGCCATGTGCTTTTATTGTTTTCTCACGTACATGTTGAAGCTTCCATGTAAATAAGACCCTTATCAATTGGCATTAACCCACCCATACTTTATTTATTTTCTTATCTTTACTTTTGGGTTACTTTTCTTCCCTTTTTTTCTTTCAGGATGGCCACCCGGAAGGGAAACAGAAGACGTTTACATGGGAAGACAGACAAGTCCATCTGCACAATCTTTGGAGAAAAGCGTCAGTTGGAACAACCCGTCCACTTGTACATCTTAGCATGCACCGAGGACGGTGCAATCTTTAAGTGTGGGGAGGTCGATACCGATCTCCATGGGTTAGTATTTTCTTCTCAACACCAATATTTTATTTTCTTTGTTAATTGCTGCATTTGCATATTTAATTGCATGTTTGTTTGATTTTATGCATTTAGTTACCACTTGGTTGAAGTACTATTTTCTTTTTCAAGAAATTTTTATAGTATTTCACTAATTTAAATTAAAAACTTTTCTATTAAAACTTGTTTGAAGTTGTATTTGGAACATAGTTTAAAAAGCTAAGAACACACAACCTGTGAGATTTTGAGCTTATTTTTATGGTTACATTATTTAACCATAAATTTTTATTCTTGTGTGTTTTCTTATCTATGATTGCAATCTTTGCTTTGTTCCATTCTATATGTCCAATATTTAGTGTATTTACATGCTTGCATATGATTGAGGCCATTACTTATTTAGCTCACTTATCCTAAATAAGCCTACCCTTTAAATCATCCTTGTCAGCCACTTTGAGCCTTGTAAACCCCTATTTATTCTATATTTTACCACATCACTAGCCTTAAGCAGAAAAATAATTAAATATCCCAATTGAATATTTGGTTAGCTTAAGATAGGGATTGTGTAACAATTAAGTGTGGGAAAACTATGGGAACATGGGTTAATAAGGGAATGTGTTATATTTTTCTACTTTGATAAAATATTGGGAATTCGGGTACCTACTCATGTGAGACTAGAAAAATCAAAAATCCATGTGCATTGATAAGTTATGTTTATTTTTCAATAAAAAAATAATAAAAAAAATATTCAATAAATAAGTAAATAAATAAGGGGACAAAATTGCCCCAATGTTAAGTTAATGAAAAATCAATGCATATGTGATAAAATTAAAGAAAAGTTGATACATGAGTATGTGATGCAAAAGTTGGATTTTTGGGTAGCTAGGCATGAATTAGAATTATATAGAGTATATGTATGTTAGGTGAAAGTTTAGGTTAATTAAAGATTCAATTTATAGCTCACTTAGCCATATATATACCCTCACCCTTACCTTAGCCCCATTACAACCTTGAAAAGACCTCATGATGTTTGTATTGGTACATTAAAATTTTTGTTGATTGGTTAGATGAAGAACAAAGTTTAGAAAGAATGACTAGAGAAGAGTAGAGTGATTAACCCTAGACACTTGAGAGTTAGAGTGATATACATTACCAGTAAGGGTTCAGTGCTTAATTCTATGTTCCCTGCGTTCATGAGCTATCTTCTTACAAGTTTACTTGTCTTTTATTGTATAATTTGAATTAGTGAAATCTGATTTATATTTGTCTTGGAAGAGCTTATTTACTTTTAACCAAGTAGGTAGAAATATTTTGCATGTAGTTGCATTCATACAGATAGGTTGCATTTCATACATTCTATCATTCCTCTTCACTCCTTTATAGTTTCTCTTGAGCTTAGCATGAGGACATGCTATTGTTTAAGTGTGGGGAGGTTGATAAATCACTATCTTATGGTTTATCTTATGCTCAATTGAGTGGATTTTATCAACTCTTTACCCACTTATTCATACTATTTGCATGGTTTTACATTTGCCTTCCTAATTATGTGCTTTGATTGAAAACATGCTTCTTTGGCCTTAAGTTCCCTATGTTTAATCCTCTCTTATTACCATTAGATGCCTTGATATGTGTGTTAAGTGATTTCAGAGATTACAGGGCAGGAATGGCTCAGAGGATGGAAAGGAAGCATGCAAAAGTGGAAGGAATACAAGAAGTTGGAGAAATTGCTAAGCTGTCCAACCTGACTTCTTCACACTCAAACAGCTATAACTTTAGCTACAGAGGTCCAAATGACACGGTTCCAGTTGTGTTGGAAAGCTAACGTCCGAGGCTTCGATTTGATATATAATATGCCATGGTTGCCCTGACGCTAGGTGATGCGAATGCGTGCTCCACGCAGACGCGACGCATTGACAAAAATCAGCGTGTTTGAATTCGAAACCAGCGAATTCTGGGTTGTTTTTGACCCAGTTCTCGGCCCAGAAAATATAGATTAGAGGCTATAAAGTGGGAGAATTCATCCATTTACATACACAAGCTCACAATACACAATTTTAGGATTTAGATGTAGTTTTTAGAGAGAGAGGTTCTCTCTTCTCTCTTAGGATTAGGATTTAGGATTTCTTTGCTTTTAGGATTGTTTCTTTTTATCAGGTTCAATTTTCCTTTTATTTATTTTTAATTTAATTTATGAACCCTTTCATGTTACATATGATTTTCTCAATTAATGTTATTTGAGGTATTTCAGTTTATGATTGTTTTATTTATGCTATGAATGCTTTTGATTTATCCAAATTATTTTCATTCAAGTAGATTCTCTTCCCTTTTGGCTTTGGTTAAGTAATTGGTAACGCTTGAGTTATCAAATAAAGCAGTGGTTGAAATTGGGAGTTGCTCCAATAACTCTAGTATTTCCATATGAATTGACTAGGACTTGAGGATCAAACTAATTAGTCCACTTGATTTACCTTCATAGTTAGAGGTTAACAAAGTGGGATTAAAATCCAATTCTCATCACAATTGATAAGGATAACTAGGATAGGACTTCCAGTTCTAATACCTTGCCAAGAGTTTATTTTATTATTACTATTTTATTTTTCTTATCATTTAACATACTGGTTCCTTACTTTCAAAAACCCCCAATTTACAAGACTCATAACCAATAATAAGAACATACTTCCCTGCAATTTCTTGAGAAGACGACCCGAGGTTTAAATACTTCGGTTATCAATTTTAAAGGGGTTTGTTACTTGTGACAACTAAAACGTTTGTAAGAAAGGACTTTTGTTGGTTTAGAAGCTATACTTGCAACGGGAATTTATTCTGAATTCTAGACCACACAAAAGTTCTTCTTCACACACCCTTGAAAACCTACAAAGCTCCTCAAACTTGCTGGTGTAGTCGGCCACAGATAAAGAACCTTGCTTTAGCTGCATCAGTTCCATCTCCTTCGCTTCCCTAGCAGACTCAGAAAAGTACTTCTTGTAGAAGGCCGTCTGGAATACATCCCAAGGTACGTCGGCATTCTGGAGTTGTAGCAATCGACACTCTGCTTTCCACTAGTGCTGGGCCTCTCCCACAAGCTGATAAGCGGCAAACTCTACATATTGGTTGTCGAGACGTGTTGAGCTTGCAGTGCGCGCTCCATGGCCTGAAACCAGTTGTCCGCTTTGGTAGGATTGGTTGATCCTCGGAAGATTGGCGGATAAACCTTGAGAAAGGTCGCCAAGGTCATCGGGACACCTCCCGCATTATCTTCATTTCCCTCAGCATTATCATTCACATTCCTTTCTCCATTCCCGTTTCCATTTCTGGCCGGTGACGAACAGGATTTTTGCCAGTAAAGAATGTCATAAAAACAGTCGCGTTGTAGATATAGTTTCTAAACCAACAAAAATCCCTTTCGTGCAAACGTTTTGGTTGTCACAAGTAACAAACCCCTTAAATAAATTGTTAACCGAAGTATTCAAACCTCGGGTCGTCTTCTCAAGGAACTGCAGGGATGCATGTTCTTACTATTGGTTATGGAGGTTGTAAATTGGGGTTTTGAGAATGAAGAGCGAATAGTTTAATTAGCAAATAAAGTAAATGAAGAATAAGTAATTTAAATAGCAAGTGAAATAAATAAATGGCTATAAATAAACTTTTGGCAAGGTATGAGAAATTAGAGGTCCTATCCTGGCTATCCTTATCAATGATGATGAGAATTGAATCTTAATTCCACTTTGTTAACCTTTACTAAGATAAAGGAAGGTCAAGGGATTAATTGATTTGATCTTCGGATCCTATTTATTTCCTAAGAAAAGATTGGGATTATTGAAGTTCAATTCAATTAACAAAGATAACAATTATCAATCATGTTTGAGTTTGACAACTCCTGAGTTACTGATTTCTTAACCAAAACCAAAAGGGGAAGTAAATCTACTGGAATAAAAATGTCTTCAGAATAAAAGCAACAATAGCATAAATAAAAGAACGCAATGTCAAACTAAAATACTTCAAATAGCATTAATTCAAATGAGTCATCTGTAACATGGAAGAATTCATAAATCAAATTGCAAAGTAAATAATCATCTAAAGTAATGGGATGAAAAAAAGTGAAAGGGAAGCTTAAAGTAAAGGAACATTAAACCTCGGATCGAGAGTTACTCCTAAAGAGAGAAATCCTAAATCCTAATCCTAAAAGAGAGAGAGAATCTCTCTCTAAACTAAACCTAAATCATGAAAAGTACCTAATTGGCGAGCTCCCTCTGAATGGATGCATTCCCCCACTTTATAGCCTTTAATCTGTGTGTTCTGGGCTGAAAAATGGGTCAAAAGCAGCCCAGAAATCGCCCCTTGCGATTTCTGTTACGTTCAGGTCGCGGGCAAGTGACGCGGAGGCATCGTCCATGCGGCCGCGCGGGTTGAGGTTTGCAGATGCAATGTGGACGCGTCATTCACGCGTTTGCATCGCCTAACTTCGGGGCAGTTATGGCAAATTATATATCAAATCGAAGCCCCGGATGTTAGCTTTTCAACGCAACTGGAACCGCGTCGTTTGGACCTCTGTAGCTAAAGTTATAGCCGTTTGAGTGCGAAGAGGTCAGGCTGGACAGCTTAGCAGTTTCTCCAACTTCTTGTATTCCTTCCACTCTTGCATGCTTCCTCCATCCTCTGAGCCATTCCTACCCTGTAATCTCTGAAAACACTTAACACACATATCAAGGCATCTAATGGTAATAAGAGAGGATTAATAATAAGCAAATATAAGATCAAAGAAGCATGTTTTCAATCATAGCACAAAACCAGGAAGGAAAATGTAACACATGCAAATAGTATGAATAAGTGGGTAAAGAGTTGATAAAAACCACTCAATTGAGTACAAGATAAACCATAAAATAGTGGTTTATCAGCCGGTTGGCCTAATTTCTGCACAGTTTGCAGAGTCGCAACTGCATTAGCTTCCATGGTGTCGCAAGGTTTGCCATGGCCGCCATGAATTTGGCATGATTGTTCGCCGGTTGCGCATTCCTACTTTCTCGTGAACGGGCTCGACCTCGTCCACAAGTGGCCATTAGAGTTCCTGTGTACACCAAACAATCGATATCAAGGTGATCAATCTCAATATCAAAAGCCTAGTGCTTTAATTATCCCAAACAGGCACTCACAAACAAGCATGATATGCAATATCACACAGATAACCTAATAGCATCAAAGAAAAAGACACACAGAATATACAATGAAGCACAATCGGTCCATCCCTCAGGCTCACGAGGACGAACCACTCTGATATCACTAAATGTAACACCCTAATTAGCCTAAGCTTTACCTCGCGTCGTAAAGCAAAGGTTAATCAGAGATTACGACAAATCTAAACTCACACATATAATATATAGAAAGAATTAATAATATCTAGAAGCCCGATGAAGGATATAGCTAAAAAATAGGATTTAAAAAGCACAAATGTACTAACGAAGATTCTAACTTACAACACAAGATACAAATAAGATATATCAAAATATAATAGTAGAATATCATAAGAATCTAGCCACAGCTCGCGGAGTTTAAGCCGGCTAGCCATATACAGACCAAACATAGAACCAGACAATAAAAATAGCTTATACAAGTTTGTTCTCTCAACATATGGCTCTAGGCTAAAACAAAATACAAAATCAGAGATGTATAAACAAATTAAATAAAAAAGACTCAAAAGGTATCCGGATCCTCCGCTTCTGTCACCATCCAAGCAACTCATCAAGGTGGGTTGTGACCTGCATCTGAAAAATATAACAGAAATATGGTATGAGAACCAGAGGTTCTCAGTATGGTAACAGTGCTCTGTGATGTAGAATATAAGACCCCGGGATGCCAAAGACAATCCTAGACTTTATATCCATCACAAGATTTCAATCTTAAGGCATACTAAAATAGATAAGCATGATTATGTAGATCTTAACATAAATAAAAAGGGTACTCTATCTTAAGGGATTTCTATTCTAACTAAACACCGCTGTCCCACAGCCTTCACCAACCTATCCTCCATGCGATCCCATCGCCACCGCCTTTCGAACCTCCTCAATCCTAGTAGAAATCACAATTATATACAATGCAAGTAAATCACAAGTAGAAGCATATAAGGCAAGTAACTCAAGTAAGCAAATAGTCATGTTATACAAATAGGCAAATCATTACAAGTAGTCAAAGCATACAAATAGATAGGAGATGCACATGATGAATGCCTACCCTATTGGCTGTGATATCACACTGTCGGTTCAACTGCTAACCCGACACATCTCCACGGAGATGTTGCCCTTCGGAATCATCATTGGGAACATTCGAGATATAGTGCTCGGATCACTGTCCAGGGTTTTGTGCCTGCACGCTCTATTGATCCGAAGGGACGTGAGCGGGATACTCTTGCCACAGACCTCACATCTCAACGCAAGCGGGATGAACTACAGACCTTACACCGCCGCTGCTACCTCGACAGGCGGGATCCAACCGCGGTCCTTGCCGGGCGCATAGTGTCTCATAATCTCAATTTAAAACAGTAGTTCATTCATAAAACATTTTCAATACAACAATGATTCATCATTGCACAATGGAGTCCTCGACTCATCTCAACGACTGTCACATCAACATTTCCATTTCCGAGTCCTCGACTCATCACAACTACTGTCAATTCACATTTCAATTCCGAACTCAACAGTTCATCAGTTTTCATCTCATATACCAATCTACCTTCACACGCCATCAAACACATCCTCAGTACACCTGAAACCTAAGCCTCCGTTCGCTAATTTTTCATAATAATATCAACTAAAACTCTAAAGTTCTTTCCCATGTTCTCATACTCAAAATCAAGCCCAAAAGTCTTAAAATGGTGTCATAGAAGCTTACAATCTTGTTGAAAAGGTGAAATAGTTGAAAACAAAGTTAACTTTGAGAAACAGGACACGTGCGTACGCATAGGGGTGTGCACGCACATGCCCTGGAGAAGGTTTAAAACGTGTTCGTACGCATAGAGGTGTGCACACAGATTCCAAAATTCACAATATCAGTTCACTCGCACAACATGTGCCAGCGCCCTCAATAGAATGACCTTCCCAACGTGTGCGTGCGCACAGGTTGCAATTCCTTATTGGCTATGTGCACGCACAAGCTGTGCCAACGCTGTGAACAGATTGCCTGCCTCTGCGTGTGCGCACGCACAGGTATGTGTATGTGCACAGGTTAAAAATTCCGCAGAGGTGTGCGTGCGCACATACCAAAAATCACAAAATTCTGCAACTTTGCAAAATTTCAGATTTTTACACCAATCTTTGAATAATCATAACTTCCTCTACAAAAATCCAAATCTTACACTCTTTATATTGATTTGAAGAGTTTTCAATAAGCTTTAATTTCATACAATTTTCAACAAATTTTGAAAATCGAAGCATAAGTTATGATCAGACAAAGTTCACCAAAAACCAACTTTTACCAAAAATCACAATTTACCAAATTTTCCAAAATCCTCAAACCACCTCCAACCAAAACAATACCAATTTCCCATTTTCAACACAATCTACCCTCTTGGGTCACAATTTACCATTCATATCAAATTTTTCACTACACTTCATCATTTTCAATCTCAATTATCAAACATATACATCACAAACAATTTTTCCACCATCACATGCATCCATCCTCATTATATCACTATCAATCTCCATCATCAAACTCATTCATGCTTTATGTTAATACTCAATAATATTCCTTCATCCAAACTAATAATACATCATATCTCAACATCATAATCAACAACATTACCAATAATAATTCATCAAACCTCATTCAACTAATCAACATCAACAACCACATCAAACCAACCCTATCCTATAGGTCACTAGCCTAAATATCCATGAATATTATATACTACATAGAGAAAACCGAAACCATACCTTGGCCGATTTCCAATATGTCCTTAACCCAAAATGAGCATAACAATGATCACCAACAAACTTTCCAACACAATCCAAGCCACCAATAATCACCAAAGGCCTCAAAAGTCACAATTATTCAAGTTATATATACATAAACCATCACAATTCAACCTAGGGCTCATAAAAATTGAAATTTCACAAGGGTTCAAGAGTAACTCACTTTACCCAACAATTTTGGAAGCGAAAACCACAAGCAATCAAGTGCTGGAGTGTACCTAAACATCCAAAACACAATATTTTACTCAAAACCAAACCCTAAAACTCGAATTTCTCCAAGGCACGAAAACTGGGCAGGGAAACTCGAGAAACTGATGCCATGGCATCTTAGGCTAGTTTCACTAGCCTTTTTCTTTGTTTTTAATAGGTTTTATGCACTTTTTTTAGCTATAAGTAAGCAAATTGGGTAGAAATTCATGTATGCCTAGATTCATTCAACCATGATTAATTTGGTACAATTTCATGATGATTTATGCTATAATTACTTGTACGCTAAGAATGCTAAAAATTCTCATGACTTTAGCAAGGCTTTGATGCATGTATTGGTTGATGATACGTGAAAGAAAGCATGGAGGAAGGTTGAAAAAGGAGCCTGGAAAAGATGAAGAAGAAGCAACGTTAGTGGCCAAGTTAGACCACCAACGTTGCCTCAAACGTTGGTGGCCAAGTTAGACCACCAACGTTGCCTCAAACGTTTGAAGAGAAGCAGAGCAATTGTCTGCATAAGTTGCTCATGCTCACGTTGGAGGGAGCGTTGGACATCCAAAGTTACCCCCAACGTTGTGATAAAGTGTTCAATTCTGGAGCTGAATGATTTTTAAGTGACGCGTACGCGTGAAAGAGCAAAATTTCTATATCCACGCGCAAGCGTGAGTCACGCACACGCGTACGCGTCACTAACCGAACGTTAGAGTCCAACGTTGCCTCAAACGCTAGCCTCCAACGTCCGCGATGAGGAGCCCAGAATTTGGATTTGAAAAACTTGAATCGACACGTACACGATAGTGACGCGTACGTGTGGATGAGAAAAAAGGGCGAATCACGAGTAAGCATGGAGTACGCGCACGCGTGGATATACCAACGTTTGAAGGAACGTTGGAGGTCCAACGCTGAGGCCAACGTCCCCTGCATGGTTTTAAAGCTGGAAAATGAAACTTTTGCATCCACGCGCACGCGTGCAGCACGCGCACGCGTGGATGAGCAATTTTACCCCATGGGTGCGGACGCGCAAGTCACGCGTACGCGTGGGTAGCGGAACGTTGGCCCTCCAATGTTGAGTCAAACGCCAATGACAGCAAAGTTATCTGGTTTTTCTGAAGAGCGTTTGAGTCAACGTTGGCCATCAAACATTGACTCCAACATGAAGCATCAAAATCTGCAATTCAAACAGATCTCTTCTCAAGAGTAAGGAAAACCAATTGGAGCCATTTTCAACCCAATTCTAGCAAGGCCAAAAGCCCAATTCAGAGATTAAAGATCAATGGAAGAGAGTGTATAAATAGCTTGGTATTTAAGTTAGAAAGGATCTTTTTTGGACTTTTACACTGATAGCACTTTTCATTTTTCTGTTTTAATTTCCAGAATATATCTTTCAATTCCATTTTCCATTTTGAGAGCTATGAACAACTAAACTCCTTTCATTGGGTTAGGGAGCTCTATTGTAATTCAATGGATCAATAGTAGTTTACATCTTCTTCTTCTCTCTTTTCTCTTGATTTTGTTAGAAAGCTTTCGGTCTTAATTCAATTGGATAGTTGTCTTCAGAGAGAAGCTATCTATAATTAGAATTCTTCGGAGCCTTGTGAGAGAGGAATGAAGAATTCATGCTAGAATTTCTTTCTCACATTGGATTAGATTGGGGGTTGGATGTATATAGTGACATGTAATCTAACCAATACTTTGATCTATGAATTTGTGTGGTATAGTGAGTGACCAAAGTTCAACTCTTCCCATGAGCAATTAAATCAAGACATTGGGCAATTGTTCATGCTTAGAGATATTGGTGAGCCAATACATTGGGATCCAATTATCTAAGATTGCCAAGCAATGTCAATGAATACATTGATTGAGGAAGAGATGAAAATGATTTTATCCGGAGAATTCAATATCTCTTGAAACCCAATGAATCCTCATCTCTGATCTACCCATTCTATTTACTTTCTGTCTTTAATTTCATGCTAATTCCCATTCCCATTTAATTTCTTACAATTTAAGCTTCTGTCATTTAATTTCAGCAATTTAGTTTCTGTTTATTTACTTTCTTGCAATTTAAGCTTCCCGCCAATTTACTTTCTGCAATTCCCAATTTCAATTTCGATTTTGCTCAACTAGTATAATTCTCCAATTAACGTTGATCAATCTACCAATCCCTGTGGGATTCGACCTCACTCTACAGTGAGTTTTTACTTGACGACAATCCGGTGTACTTGCCGGCAGGAAATTTGTTGAGAGACGGTTTTCGGGCGAATCAAGTTTATGGTGGCGTTGCCGGGGATTGGTTTTGTATTGACAATTACTAAATTGAAGGATAACTAGATTGAGCACTTTTCTTTTCATTTGATTAATTCAATTTTACTTTCAGTTGTTCCTTTTTGTTATCTGTATTCTTTTTTTAGTTATTTCTTTTTAATTTCTCTTACTTCTTTACTTTCTAACAAGCTAAGCTACTAACTATTTGATAAATTGCTCTAACCAAGCTAACTATATTATGTTTTAGTAGACTATACACTTGTTGTTTCTTGTACTTCTTCATTGTATGACAAGTAGAAGAGAGGTTTCAACCTCCTTTGATAGTGAACCGGAAAGAACCTTCCTAAGATTAAGAAGGGAAGCAAGAGGAAAAAGTTAATTGGGAGGAAGCTAATTACCTTGGAAATTCATCTAGGCAAGCTAATGATCCATATTCTAAAACCTATAACTCTGGTTGGAGGAACCACCCAAACTTTGGGTGGGGGAACCAACAAAGCCAAGGCGGCCAAGACCACAGACCCCATAATCCAAATCAGTATAACAACTCTACTCACCAAAACTCCAACCAAAAATCATACCAGACCACACAAAACACTTACTCATAACTACCATACCAAAGCCACAATAACCACTCTCAACACTCCAATTCCAACCAACCATTACCACATGATGATGACAGGATGGCCAAAATGGAAGCCATGTTTGCATACCTTAGCAAGGAGTGTGAAGACATGAAGAAATTCAGGGAAGAAGTGAAAGGTAGTATAAAAAGCCGAGGGGAGGTTCTTAAGAATCTCGAATCTCAGGTAGGACATCTTTTACAACAATTTCCCAAGCCCACCGACAGCTTCCTAAGTAACACTGAAAAGAACTCAAGAGGAGAGACCAAAAAAGTAAGGTGGGAAGAATGCAAGTCAATCAATCTAAGCAGTGAAGAAGGTCTGAAGGAAGAATGCTCCAGACACTCAGGGCATGATGAAGGAGAGTCAAGGAAGAATGTAAGGGAGATAGAAGAAATGGCTACCCCTGAACAGAGGAAGGAACAAAAAGAGGAAGAATTCCTCAAGCCTTTTGTGCCACAAGCACCATTTCCCTAGAGACTCAATGGAAGTAAAAAAGACAGGTCATATTCAAGATTTCTAGACATATTTGCATCCCTCAGTGTCAACATCTCCTTCATCAAAATTCTCCAACAGATGCCCACATACATCAAGTGCATGAAAGAACTGTTGACCAAGAAAGAAACCTTAAAAGGGGGACAAACAGTGACAATGAACAAGGAATGTAGTGCCCTCATCCAGAAAGACGTACTTATGAACAAAAAAGATCCAGGGAGCTTTCATATTCCATGTACAATAGGAGAGACAAAAATTGATAAATGTGATGCCTCTATCTCTTATGAAGAAGTTACAAATCAATGAGTTGAGATCCATGGATGTAATCATCCAATTGGCAGATAAAACTCAGAAGCAAGCCGAAGGAATAGTCGAAAATATATTGGTAAAAGTAGGAAACTACTTCCTCCCCACTGACATTGTTGTTATGGACATGGAGAAAAGTTACCTTCATCCCATTATTCTGGAGAGACCATTTCTAGCCACTGTTAGAGCCCTAATAGATGTGGAACAAGGAGAGTTAATCCTGAGAATACATGATGAACACCTCACCTTCCATGTTTTCAAACCTACATCTGAGTCTGAGCCAGAACCTAAAGAGTCAAAGGATGATCACAGCAACATGTGCACAAAGGAAAGCAATAGTAAATCAGCAGCTGAACCATTGAAATAGTCTTTGGTGAACAAGCAAGAAATTCAAGAGATACAGCAACCAGGAGAACTCAAGAAAGAACTGAAGCCACAAGAGTTGAGAAGAACAGCTAACAAGGAACTTCCGAAGACAATAATCACTGGAGCACCACTGGAAGAAGAGGAAAGAGTTGTGAAGAAATTGCCAAGGGGATGGAGAAATAAGAAGATTCCTATAGAGGGTTTTCCCCTGGAGACAAGGTGATATCAGCCCACCATCCATCAACCCCACCCCATCTTCCAACCATTCCATCTCAATTACCTCAAGTGTTCACCATTAGAAAGGTCCTCTCCTTAGAGCATGTAGAAATCATTAAGGAATCAAGTTGAGACCGCTTCACTGTAAGAAGAGAAGACCTAAGGCACTACAATCCACCATGACAAAGACCAACCATCAAGCTAATGACACTAAAGAAGCGTTCCATGGGAGGTAGCCCATGATTTAGTTTCCTTGTTTTTAATACTTCAGTATGAATAATAAGTGTTGTTCTCACATGAATTCAAGCTCGTAGAGACAATTTTGACAATTATCCATGATGGTGTGAAGCATATGATCCAATTCTAAGTTTGGTGTGCCTACAGGCACACTAAGATACCTTTCAAAAATAATGATCATATTGTCATTTCGAATTGTGTTTCCTGGAATATATAACTAAACATTAAGTTTGGTGTTCTATATATTGCAAGAACAAGTCATGAGAGTCAGTTTTTTTTTAGTATTGAAAGTCATGAAAGTGCAACCATGTTTATATAATCTTTAGTTCATGTTTAGAAATAGAAAAATAAAGTGTTTCTTATGATGGTTTAACCAAAAGTGACACTAATCCCAGAGAGATCTCAATGACAATACTTGGAGGAAGTAACACTTTGAACCATATAACCAAACACTAAGTTTGGTGTCCTCCAAGACCATATATGGTAGCTGGTGCACGAAATTGTGATCTCAGGCAACGGCGCCAGAGACTCTGTACGCACGTCTTAATAAATTATTTTTCATTCACAACTTCAATACAACTAACCAGCAAGTGCACTGGGTCGTCTAAGTAATAAACCTTACGTGAGTAAGGGTCGATCCCACGGAGATTGTTGGTATGAAGCAAGCTATGGTCACCTTGTAAATCTCAGTCAGGCGGATATAAAACAGTTATGGAGTTTTCGAACATAAATAATAAATAGATAGAAAATAAGGATAGAAACACTTATGTAATTCATTGGTGAGAATTTCAGATAAGCGTATAGAGATGCTTTTGTTCCTCTGAATCTCTGCTTTCCCGCTGTCTCCATCCAATCAGTCTTACTCCTTTCCATGGCTGGCTTTATGTAAGGACATCACCGTTGTCAATGGCTACTTTTAATCCTCTCTGGAAAATGGTCCGATACGCTGTCACTGCATGGCTAATCATCTGGAGGCATCACCCTTGTCAATGGCTGCATCCTATCCTCTTGTGAAAATGGTCCAAATGCTCTGTCACAGCACGGCTAATCATCTGAGGTTCTTGATCATACTGGAATAGGATTCACTCTCCTTTTGCGTCTGTCACTGCGCCCAGCACTCGCGAGTTTGAAGTTCGTCACAGTCATTCAATCCCAGAGTCCTACTCGGAATACCACAGACAAGGTTTAGACTTTCCAGACTCTCATGAATGCCGCCATCAATCTAGCTTCTACCACGAAGATTCTGATTAAGAGATCCAAGAGATACTCATTCAATCTAAGGTAGAACGGAAGTGGTTGTCAGGAACGCGTTCATAGGGAATGATGATGATTGTCACGTTCATCACATTCAGGTTGAAGTGCGAATGAATATCTTAGAAGCGGAATAAGTTGAATTGAATAGAAAAACAATAGTACTTTGCATTAATCTTTGAGGAACAGCAGAGCTCCATACCTTAATCTATGGAGTGCAAAAACTCTACCGTTGAAAATACATAAGTGAAAGGTTCAGGCATGGCCGAATGGCCAGCCCTCATAATCTAAGAACCAGGCGTCCAAAGATGTCTAATACAATAGTAAAAAGTCCTATTTATACTAAACTAGTTACTAGGGTTTACAGAAGTAAGTAATTGATGCATAAATCCACTTCCGGGGCCCACTTGGTGTGTGCTTGGGCTGAGCTTGAATGTTACACGTGTAGAGGTCAATCTTGGAGTTGAACGCCAGTTTGTAACGTATTTCTGGCGTTCAACTCTGGCTTGTGACGTGTTTCTAGCGTTTAACTCTAGATAGCAGCATAGAACTGGCGTTCAACACCCTTTTACGTCATCTAAACTCGGCCAAAGTATGGACTATTATACATTGCTGGAAAGCCCTGGATGTCTACTTTCCAACGCAATTAGAAGCACGCCATTTTGAGTTCTGTAGCTCCATAAAATCCACTTTGAGTGCAGGGAGGTCAGAATCTAACAGCATCAGCAGTCCTTCTTCTACCTCTGAATCTGATTTTTGCTCAAGTCCCTCAATTTCAACCAGAAAATACTTGAAATCACAGAAAAACACACAAACTCATAGTAAAGTCCAGAAATATGAATTTAACATAAAAACTAATGAAAACATCCCTAAAAGTAACTAGATTCTACTAAAAACATACTAAAAACAATGCCAAAAAGTGTATAAATTATCCGCTCATCAGTAGCACAAAAAGAGTCACGGTTGGTTAAACAAGCATAAAGAATGCTTGTCAAATTTTTAGTTTTAAATATTAATTGTTCTCTTGCCGCCACTTGTTAGTACTTACTTCTTTTGTCTTGTTATAGTGGTTAGGTGAGCAGAAAACTATTTAATGAAAGGGACAAGACAAGGAAAGGGAAAGCTAGCATGAAGACAAAAGTAGATCACATGGCTTGGAAGGTGAGTCTGCACATCCTTGGAAGAAGCCCTTGGAAGGCCGAAGAGATATGCTTCATGAAGAGGCAACTTTTGTCTTCATGCAACCTTACATGCACACCCTTCATTCATCACTTGTCCCAGAGAATCCTAGCCATCCATTCTTCATCAAAGCTTACTATAAAGGGCCTCCCTTGAACCGTGCATGTGAACTAAAGTTTCACACTTCTTGTACTCCAGATATTCAACTCTTGTGTTCTCTAAAACTAAAGCCCAATAGCCGTGTTCTTGTGCAACAAATCACCCTTGTTCACTTGCTTCCATAACACTACCTTAACTTCAAACACTTTCCCCCCGAGAGTGTATCACACCAACCTTCCCTCTTCATAAATCTTTAACCCCTACTCAGCTAACCATCAAGGAAAGCATGGCATCTTCTTCAAGTTCTAAAAGAAGGAGAGGAAAGAAACCTGTTACTGAGGAAGCTGAAAATGACTATGATCGATGGAAGTTCAGATCATGGTTCCACCAAATGCAACTTGGGTGATGAATGACAAAAAGATATATCCAGAAATCCCTTTCCTGTTGCATGAGGAGGGATGTCCAGAAATAAAAGCCAAGATCAGAAAGAGGAAGTGGGAAGAGTTGACCTCACCAATCACCAGGATTAATGCAAACATCATAAGGGAGTTCTATGCAAACGCTACAAGGGTGGATATGACCGAAGCACCAACATACAAGAGTTTTGTACGGGGTGTGGAAGTACACTTTAGCTCGAAGACCATTATGAAGGTCTTAGGACTAAGGCCAACACATTTTGATGAGCCAGGATACCACCAAAGAATAACGGGAACCCAGATTATGATGAAATCTCTAGTGATATCTGTGTGATCAATACTGACCGGGAGAGAGACAATGAAAGAAGGCACAAGTACCTAAAAAGGGGGAGATCTCACTCCTGAAGTAAAGTGTTGGTATGAACTTATAAAGAGATCAATTCTGGGCACAGTGAACACCTCTGAAGTTAACAAGCAAAGGGCTGTCATGCTACACTGTATAATAGTGGGAGGAGAGCTAAAGGTTTATGAGATCATTGCAAATGACATTCAAAAGATCTTAGAGAAAAATTATGCTGAATCCTGGCTATACTACCCCAGCACTATAATGCGGTTATGCATGAAGGCCAGAGTGCCACTGGAGGATGCAAACCCAACATGGCTGCATCCAGGCATGCCTATGACCCTCGAAAGGATGATGAATGTCATAGAGGCACAACAAAGTCGAAGACCACAAAAGAGGAGAAGGAGAGAAGAACCACGGGAGGAAGAAGAACAACATGAGGAACAAGAAGAGGAGTAACAATTCCAACCTCAAAACAACATGGACATGGGGCTGATGTGCAAGAAGCAATTGAAAAGTTATCAGAACAGTACATGAGAGTTCAAGAGAAGCAAGAAGAATTCCATTCACAGTACATGAGAGCTCAACAAAGATAAGAGGAGCTTCAGTTGAGAATGATGAGTCAACAGAGAGATTATGAGTCAAGATCCTTAGTTATGCAAAGGGAACAAGCTTCACAATTTCAAGAATCTTTCAACCAGCTGGCCCAACTTCAAGTTGATAACATGAGAGCTTTCAAGAAGTTCACAACCCTTCAGGATGCAAGATATGGAGTTCAAGCTGATTATAACATAAATGGCCAAATCAAGCTCAACTACATTGCAAAACATCTACATAGTATGGACCCAGCATTTCCAATTTATGATCAATACTTCAAGGAAAGGAGTGGAATAGAAATAGACAAAGCAATACGCCTTGAAAACAGAGTGGAAGAGACAATGAAGAAAGCTGGATTCTGGCAAAAGCTAAAGGGCAAAGGCAAGGGAGAAACTAGTAAGCAAGCAAGCGAGAAGAAGAAGAAAGACAAACATGATAAAAAATGAAAGGTGGACTTGCTCCTTGGCTATTCTATTCAATAAAGAAAGAACATGTCTGTTTTAGTTGATAGTAACTTTTAGTTTAAGTTGTTTTGCACTCTGTTGTGTTTAGTTTTGCAATAAGTATGCTAGCCTAAGTGTGTGTGCTTTCACTTTCACTTGTTAAATGCTTGCCTTGTCCCCTAAGTCTTTTCAAATTAAATAAAAGAAATGTTTGAACAAGAAGTGGAATAGTTCCTTTTTAGCAAGAAGTGAAATAACAGTAAGTAGTGGTATATATGTTTGATTGTGTAGTAGCTCACTTATAATGAATAAAAGGATAGATTGTTCCCCCTTTAGTGTAAATTAGCTTACTATCTATGAATCTTAGCAAATAAAAGTCCTTGGAGGAAAGAAAAACAAGTAAAAAGAAAGAAAAAAAAAAGCTAGAAGTGGCAAAAAAAATAGAAGAAAGCAAAGAATAAGGCTAGACACCACTAGCTTGGACCTTAGGACATATACTTGTGGTGTGTTTGTACTAGGATCTGCTTGGATGATTAGGTTCTATAGAGTTCTTTAACACTTGGTAACTTGGGTTAACTAACCCGGGATTATCAACCAAAAGTCCACCATCAAGAGCAACCTAGTTACAAGGCATTTAGTGACCCAAAGAGGTGTTAGGCATCAATGTCTTAAGAAGAATTGTGAGCCAAGTGTCTGTAGTGAATATGTGTTGAATACAAATAAGCTAAGAAACTACTACAACACATGACACTGAGCTAAAGTCTACAGAAAAAGAAAATAAAGAAAAGCAATTAGCAAGGATGAGTGAATAATAAGAGGTTATAGCAGTCTGTTAATTGAAGCTTAAAAGAGACAGTCTATGCCTAAGGATCAATACGAAGTGAGTTACTGCATTTTCTGCATAAAACCCCATGAGCTACTAATAATGTCTTGCTGATATGAACATCACTTTCTGTTTCATTCTTTCTTCTCAAATAATTCATTACTTGTTTAGGGACAAGTAAGATTTAAGTTTGGTGTTGTGATGCCATGGCATCTTAGGCTAGTTTCACTAGCCTTTTTTTTAATAGGTTTTATGCACTTTTTTGAGCTATAAGTAAGCAAATTGGATAGAAATTCATGTATGCCTCGATTCATTCAACCATGATTAATTTGGTGCAATTTCATGATGATTTATGCTATAATTACTTGTATGCTAAGAATGCTAAGAATTCTCATGACTTTAGCAAGGCTTTGATACATGTATTGGTTGATGATAGGTGAAAGAAAGCATGGAGGAAGGTTGAAGAAGGAGCCTGGAAAAGATGAAGAAGAAGCAACGTTGGTGGCCAAGTTGGACCATCAACGTTGCCTCAAACATTGGAAGAGAAGCAGAGCAATTGTCTGCATAAGTTGCTGATGCTCACGTTGGAGGGAGCGTTGGACATCCAACGTTACCCCCAACGTTGTGATAAAGTGTTCAATTCTGGAGCTGAATGATTTTTAAGCGACGCGTACACGTCTATGACGCATACGCGTGAAAGAGCAAAATTTCTATATCCACGCGTACGCGTGGATCACGCGTACGCGTCACTAAACGAACGTTAGAGTCCAACGTTGCCTCAAACGCTAGCCTCCAACGTCCGCGATGAGGAGCCCAAAATTTGGATTTGAAAAACTTGAATCGACGCGTACGCGTCAGTGACCCGTACGCGTGGATAAAAAGAAAGGGGCGAATCACGCGTAAGCATGGAGTACGCGCACGTGTGGATATCCAATGTTGGAAGGAATGTTGGAGGTCCAACGCTGAGGCCAACGTCCCCTATGGGCGCGGACGCGCAAGGCACGCGTACGTGTGGGTAGCGGAACGTTGGCCCTCCAACTTTGAGTCAAACGCCAATGATAGCAAAGTTATCTGGTTTTCTGAAGAGCGTTTGAGTCAACGTTGGCTATCAAACGTTGACTCCAACGTGAAGCATCAGAATTTGCAATTCAAATAGATCTCTTCTCAACAGCAAGAAAAACCAATTGGAGCCATTTTCAACCCAATTCTAGCACGGCCAAAATCCCAATTCAGAGATTGAAGATCAATGGAAGAGAGTGTATAAATAGCTTGGAATTTAAGTTAGAAGGGATCTTTTTTCGGACTTTTACACTGATAGCACTTTTCATTTTTCTGTTTTAATTTCCAGAATGTATCTTTCAATTCCATTTTCCATTTTGAGAGCTATGAACAACTAAACCCCTTTCATTGGGTTAGGGAGCTCTATTGTAATTCAATGGATCAATAGTAGTTTACATCTTCTTCTCTCTTTTCTCTTGATTTTGTTAGAAAGCTTTCGGTCTTCATTCAATTGGATAGTTGTCTTCAGAGAGAAGCTATCTATAATTGGAATTCTTCGGAGCCTTGAGAGAGGAATGAAGAATTCATGCTAGAATTGCTTTCTCACATTGGTTTAGATTGGGGGTTGGATGGATATAGTTACATGTAATCCAACCAATACTTTGATCTATGAATTTGTGTGGTATAGTCAGTGACCAAACTTCAACTCTTTCCATGAGCGATTAAATCAAGACATTGGGCAATTGTTCATGCTTAGAGAGATTGGTGAGCCAAGACATTGGGATCCAATCATCTAAGATTGTCAAGCAATGTCAATGAATGCATTGATTGAGGAAGAGATGAAAATGATTTGATCCGGAGAATTTAATATCTCCTGAAACCCAATGAATCCTCATATCTAATCTACCCATTCTATTTACTTTCTGTCTTTAATTTCATGCTAATTCTCATTCCCATTTAATTCTTGCAATTTAAGCTTCTGTCATTTAATTTCAACAATTTAATTTCTGCTCATTTACTTTCTTGCAATTTATGCTTCCTGCCAATTTACTTTCTGCAATTCCAAATTTCAATTTCGATTTCGCTCAACTAGTATAATTCTCCAATTAACGTTGATCAATCTACCAATCCCTGTGGGATTCGACCTCACTTTACAGTGAGTTTTTACTTGACGACAATTCGGTGCACTTGTCGTAGGAAATTTGTTGAGAGACGATTTCCGGGCAAATCAAAAACTTACAACAATGATTAGATAGAAAGGACGGGCTCAGCGAGAGCTTCGCGTAACCGCTGACGGCACGTGAATCAAAAAACCGTAGCTCGAGATATCGCGGATTAAAGTGATGTGTGAATAGTGCTCTTCTCTCTTCTCCCTCTTCTCTTTCTCAGCTGGTGTGTGTGAGTTATGAGAGTGTTTTGTGCTGAATTGGCTTTTAATGAGGGTATATATATGTTGGGCTTGGGCCCAACTTGGTCCCGGTCCAACCCGTTAGCGTTTTTATCCCGTTCGGCCCAACTTCGAGCCAAACCTTTAAAATTAACGCCCGGTTTTTGACTTCTAGTATTTTTCTAAGGTTTTTGACTGTTTTCACTTTTTCTCGCGCAGCACTAGGCAGACTTGAATCGGTTCAACCGGTTCGACTGTCGGTTTGTGATTTTTTACGGTTTTTCGCAGAAAACATATTTTCTAACTTAGAAAAACCTACTGAGTCCAAAAATTACATTTAAATCCTCAAACTCTCGTTCTAAATTTTTGGACTCTATTTTGGGCAATATTAATTAACTAATTAGGCAGTTAATTTGTCGCAGTTCTTACACCTCTCTCATTGAACTTGAGAAAAAGGTTGATGTTGAAGAAGCTTGTCAAGAGGTGGAGATCATCAAAGAGCAGTCCAAGAGAGTGAAGCATACATGGGCAGAGCCGCCACTAGAGACACCTCTTCCGAAGCCATCACCATCCGTCCTATCATTCAAGGGGGTAAATCTCTACTCCTTAAGCTTTAATTTCTCGCTTGCATACGGTTTGCTTGAGACGGATGCACAACTTAGATCTCTTTGTGCTTTTAAGAATAAAAGGGGGATGGTTAGTGGTTGGCAACACAATCCTAGGTTTGTTATGGTTGGATGTTTAAGGTCTAAGTGCAATGGTTGGTATAGTTCTCAATTGATTGGGTCTAGGAAGTTACCGGGATGCCTCAGTGAGAATTCAGATTACTTGCCACCCGGTTGGAACAATGATGATCAACTTAAAGATGGGTGTAGAAACAAGATTTTGGATCCCGGCATACAAGAGGATCAATATTGGGAGCTCAAAGCTTGTGAAGAACTTCATCAAGGCTTGGTGAATTCACTTGGAAATGTTGGAAATTACTGGAAGTCCAAGCGTTGGTGGAAGTTTCAAGATGAGTTCAAGCATAAGCCACTATGCCAAAGAGCTTACCAAATGTCCAACTTAAGGACTTTAACTAAAAGTGCTAGGTGGGAGACACCCCACCATGGTAAATTCTTCCATTTTTCCCTTTTTATTTATATTGGTCATAAGTTAAATTTTTAATTTTAGTTATGTCTATTTAGTTTAAGTTGTGATTTTACTTGTTTAATAATGTTTGGAATTACTTTGGTAGCTTCTTAGTTTATTAAAAAAAAAAAAAGGGCTGTCACGTGTGACCAACGCGTACGCGTCAATGTCCAAATTTGGTTCGTGCCAAAACTGTGCTGGTGGGGTGCTACAGGCACTGCCCAACCCACGCGTGCGCGTCACTGACGCGTACGCGTCATTTGTGTTTTTTTACCATCCACGCATAGGCGTGGGTGACGCGTACGCGTTGACGCCAAAATTTTAATGGTCCAGTCCTTCAACCCGAGAGTTGAGCTGGAACTGTGCTGGCATCGTGCGTCTAGCACGACGAGTAGTCACGCGTACGCATGACCGACGCTCACGCGTCACTTTTTATTTTGGGCTACCCACGCATACGCGTGGACGACGCATACGCGTCAGCTGCCTTTTACTTTTTTCACGTCCACGTGTGACTCATGCGCGCGCGTCGCCCGCACAACTTCTTTTCCTTCTCCTCTCTTCTCCTTTCTTCTCTCCTTTCTTATTCTTTCCTCTTCCTTTCTCACTTTCTTCTCCTCCCTTCTCATCCTTATAATCTTTCATTCTCTTTTACTTATTGCAATTTTATATTTTCATTCATTGCATTTTAACTTTGTGCATGTTTTTATTTTCTTTTCTAAGTTTACTATTTTTCTATTGGTGTTAAATTTTCTTACTCATCTGTCGCATATTTCTTCCATTGTTTCGGTGCTTAGTGACTCGTTTTATATTGTTGGGTGATATTATTTATAGTTTAATACTAATATTTTATGACAGTTGTATTCCTTTTGCATTGATATTGACTTATATTGTCTTTCATGACCCACTCTTTCTCCCTCATTGTTGCAATTCTTGCATTATTGTTATGCTATTTGCTTATACTATTTTCTCACTTGCATGTTGTAGCTACCCTGCAATTAAGAACCTCATTATTATTTGGCATTAGCCCACCCATATTTTATTTGTTTGCATATCTTTGTTTGTGGGTTATTCTTTTTCCTTTTTCTCTTCTTTTAGGATGGCCACCAAGAAGGGAAACAGAGAACTTCTAAATGGGGCAACAAACAAGTTCCACTGTACAATCTTTGGAGAAAGCGCCTCAGTTGTAGCAACCCATCCCCTTGCACATCTTTGCATGCACTGAGGACGGTGCAATCTTTAAGTGTGGGGAGGTCGAGACCAACTTCCGTGGGTAAATACTTTCTTTTCAACATCAATTCTTACTCTTGTTTGTTTGTTAGTTGTTGCATTGGATAATAGATTGCATGTGTAGTTAATTGCTTGCATTTAAGTACCACTTAGTTGAAGTGATGAATTCTTTTCCAAGAAACTATTTTATAGCATTTCACTGATTTGAATTAAATTTTTTGTTAAACTTGCTTGAAGAAATTTATTTTGGAACATGGTTTTAAAGCTCGAACACACAAAACCAGTAAGATTTTGAACCTATTTGATTGGTTGCATTTTATCAACCAATACTTTGTTTTGGTGTATGTTGTTCTCTCTAAAATTGTGATCTTTATCTTGCTTGATTCTATATTTTCATTGTTTGATGTATGCATACACTTATGTGATTGAGCCTTTGTTTCACTATAGCTCACATACCCATATGTCCTTGCCCTTTCATTATCCTTTGCAAACCAAATGTGGAGCCTATTTTACCCCATTTGTTCTTTACTTTAGCACATCATTAACTCTAAGAAAAAAATAATGAATGACCTTAATTTGAATCCTTGGTTAGCTTAGACTAGTGAAAGTGTTTATGATTTAAGTGTGGGAAGTTGGGATTGGCAATATTTGGTTTGGGAATTAAGTATGTTAGACTTTTTTGTGAAAATGTGAAAAGAATGTTGAGGACATGTTCATGCATTCAATATCTTAATCGTATGCATTGAGAAAAATAAAAGAAAAACAAAAACAAAAAAGAAAAAAAAAATAAAAAAAAAAGAAAAAAAAATAAAAAGGGGATAAAATGCCCCAAAGTAAATGGCGATAGCAATGCATATGTACTGTACTCAAAATTCGGATGCATAAATATGTGGCAAAACATAGTTAATGGGTAGTTAGATTTTATATTCTGACTACATGGATTATCTTAAGTTAGGTGAGAAGTTTAGGTTAATCAAGGATTCAGATTTTAATCCACTTGACCAAATACAATCCTACCTTGACCCTAACCCCATTACAACCCTTAAAAGACCTCTTGAAATGTGTATTCGTGAATTAAATTTTTGTTGATTGGTAGAAGAAGAGCAATCCTTAGAAAGCAAGATTAGTAGAGAATTGAGAGAATCGAACCTCAAACACTTGAGTGATTAGAGTGTATATACTTCCGGTAAGGGTTCGATGCTCGATTCTTTGTTTTCGGCTTTCACGAGCTTTCTTCTTGTGAGTCTACTTGTACTTTATTTTGGAATTCAAATTAGTGGAATTCAGTTTATATTTGTTCACGGAAGATTTATTTACTTTTAACCAAGTAGGTAGGAGCATTTAGAATTTAGTTGCATTCATATACATAGGTTGCATTTAATAAGTCCTACCATCCCTCTTCACTCTTTTGATTCTCTTGAACTTAGCATGAGGACATGCTAATGTTTAAGTGTGGGGAGATTGATAAACCACTATTTTATGGTTTATTTTGTATTGAATTGAGTGGATTTTATCCATTATTCTCACACTTATTCATATAATTCGCATGTTTTATATTTTCCTTCCTAATTTTGTGCTATGATTGAAAACATACTTCTTTGGCTTTAAATTCGCTAATTTTAATCTTCTCTTATTACCATTCGATGCCGTGACATGTTTGTCAAGTGTTTTCACAGTTTATAGGGCAAGAATGGCTTAGAGGATGAAAAAGAAGCATGCAAAAGTGAAAAGAATACAAGAAACGAAGTATTTCAGAATCTGGTAGCGACGCGTACGCATGGATGATGCATACACGTGACTGGTGCATTCGATAGATGACGCGCACGCGTGGATGACGCTTACGTGTGACAGAGTGTCACATGCTGCATTAAACAGAAAACACTGGGGGCAATTTCTGTGCTGCTTTTGACCCAGCTTCAGGCCGGAAAATACAGATTAGAGGCTTTAGAGTGGAGCTGGAAAGGGGAATCATTCACTTTCATTCATTCACACTTTAGGTTTTAGATGCAGGTTTCTAGAGAGGGAGGCTCTCTCCTCTCTCTAGGTTTATGGTTTCTTCTTTCAATTTCTCCTTAGGTTCAGGTTCAATCTTCCTTTAGTTTAGTTTTTGTCTTACTTTTATTTGTTTAAGCACTTTAGTTCATCTTCTTCTCTTGTTAATTTCCCTTTTTAGTCATTTTTTATGTTTATGGGATCTTGTTACATTTGATTTCTGTTAATGCAATTTATGTTTTCCATGTTTATTGTTACTCTCTTTAATTGTTAGTCATTGATGCTTGCAATTGGTTGTTTAGATTTAATATTCTTTGTTAATTTTATCATGCTTTTATTTTGTGCCTACCAAGTATTTGATAAAATGCTTGGGTGGATTTTAATTTAGCTTTTTACGTTCTTAACTTGGATTGATTATTTAGAGACTCTTCAGTTATCAAAAGTCTTTTGTTGATTGGTGATTGAAGATTGCCGGTTAGTTTGAACTTCACCAAAGCTAGTCTCTCACTATGAGTTGGCTAGGACTTGTGAACTCAAGTTGATTGTATGCACTTGACCTTCCTCCATTGGTTAGAGGTTAACTAAGTGAAGGCAATCCACATTTACCATCACAATTGATAATGACAATAAGGATAGGACTTCTAATCCTCTTTTCTTGTTAAGAGCTTTCGTAGTTATTACTTTATTTTCTTGCCATTTTTACTTTTTTGTCTCTTAATTCAAAAATCCCAAAAATGTTTTCCTATAATCAATAGTAAGTACACTTCCCTGCAATTCCTTGAGAGACGACCCGAGGTTGAATACTTCGGTTAATTTTATTTGGTTTGTATTTGTGACAAACAATTTAAATATTGATTGAGGTTTAATTGTCGGTTTAGAACTATACTTGCAACGCAATATTTTTGTGAAAATCTTTACCAACATTTTTTCTCCGTCAGTTCTCAGAGACCCCCCAAACAATTGTGATTCTACCAGAGACTAGGGCTAGGGATGTGGGGAATCCTCCTAGCCGAGTTGATACACCTGATGTGCTTGATAGACAATGGAGAGAGTTTCGTCAGTGGGTTGGGACTTAAGCTAGTGATAAAGATTATAGATGACTAGTTGATATGTTCGTGAACTTTCAAGAAATGGATCCCACGAGTGGACGTGGTGGAGATGAACATCCACGGGGTGGTCGGCATGGACATAGAGGAGGTGATGCTAATACTAGAGGAAGAATGGGTAGAGGTGCAGATCAGAATAGTGACCACGTGAGAGCTTTTGGAGTTGGCCATCATCACGAGTTCCCAAGTTCATTGTAAGAACTTGATTTTTCGTAAAATTATTTTTTAGATTTTCTACGATTTGAATTTGTGAAATTTGTGAATCACGATTCGCTTCGTTTTAACGAGGCGGGCCCATATCTAAAATAAGAAAAAAGTTTTTTAATAAAATATTTTTTTTATATAACACAAAAAGTATTTTTTTTTTAATAATGACATTTGTCTATCAGGTCCAAATTCATCTATTAAAAAATTTTTATTGGTATTTCTTGATTCATTTACCTTCACCAAAATATTTTAGAGATATTTTAAAACTAAGATAATATATGATACCGGTATTATTTATACTAGTATAATTATTTTTTTGATTTGATATATAAAAACAAGTGATCAAATAATTGTCACTTTTGGTAATTATCCTTCAATATTAAATCTTAGCTGCACGTTCATGACTCTCATATTCATTTCTCTTTTCCCATTATTTATCTCATCTTAAATTAATTCACCACATAGTGAATTAACTTAAAAATAAGAATATCTATGATATCAAATAAATATTAATGAAAATCAATTTCTTCCTAATCTGTCTCTTTTTCATTTTTCACATGTTAAAATTATTGGCTTGGTCACCAAGGTAAATAAAGGATAAAATCAAAGGAAAAAAATATAAAAAAAAACAATTATTTTACCTTTATTTCTCCAACGAGAATGTTACTCTCTCTCCCTCTTTAATAAATCATTTCATCAATTTATACGTAGTCACTTAGAGAAAAAAAATAAAGAGTGACAAAGAGAAAGAAAGAAAGAAAAAACGTTAGTAAGAAAGGAAGAAAAGAAACTTATTAGTACTCATACAACTTTCTCATCCAATTTCCAAAAAATCAAGCATCCTTATTCAAGTACCAACACTGCTAGTCTATTCCTCTCAATCTCTTTCACTTTCATATCATTTTTCATGAGGTTTGATGATGTCTTGTTCATGAATCATGTTCTAGGATTCTTAAGTAGTTCACACATCAAAATTTCAAGCTGCAAAGAGTGAGAAATCTCTCTTTTTTCTTCATAACTGAATTCGGCCATAAACCCTAAAATAGTGATAAAAGTTGTTTTAATTTTTGTTTGAGAGACTTTGGTGATCACAAGGGTTAAAGAAGTGATTTGGAAGAGCTAACAAGAAAAGTAAGGGTTAGGATAGTTTAGAAAGTCTTATAAATATTTATAAGTTCATATTTGATATTTGATGATGATTTGACGATTATTGATGTCTATAAATGTTTATGTTGGTGTTTGAATGATGAATGAGCAATTGATATACTTTACAAGTGTTTAATATGAATTTTGAATGAATATGTATACACTATAATGATGGGTGAGTGTACTAATGTTCTTGTGGCTAGATTATAATTTTGTAAAAATTAGAAATTAAGTAAAGAACACATAAAGTGATATTTAATGAAGTTAATTAGGTAACGGATTACAAGATTGATAGAATGAAGAGAGAACTTTTGCGAGGTCTAGAAATTCGCAGATAAATCTTTGTTGCAGGTATAGCTTCTAAACCAATAAAAGTCCTTTCTTACAAACGTTTTGATTGTCACAAGTAACAAACTCCTTTAAAATTGATAACCGAGTATTAAACCTCGGGTCGTCTTCTCAAGGAACTGCAGGGAGGTGTTCTTATTATTGGTTATGAGTTTTGTAAATTGGGGGTTTTGAAAGTAAGGAACAAATAATTTAAATGGCGAGTAAAATAAATAAATAACTATAAAATAAACTCTTTGCAAGGTATGAGAATTTAAAAGTCCTATCCTAGTTATCCTTATCAATGGTGATGAGAATTGAGTTTTAATCTCACTTAGTTAGCCTTTACTAAAGCAAAGAAAGGTCAAGTGGACCAATTAGTTTGATCCTCAGGTCCTAGTCAATTCCTAAGAAAGAACTGGAGTTATTGAAGTTCAATTCAATTAGCAAAGACAACAATTATCAATCACGTTGAGTTTGATAACTCATGAGTTACCAATTACTTTACCAAAGCCAAAAGGAGAAAATCTAAATTAATAATATAAATAAAGGAAAGCAATCATAATTCTGAAATACCTCAAATAGCATTAATTGAGAGAATCATATGTAACATGGAAGAGTTTATAAATTAAATTGAGAAAATAATTAAAAAGGAACATTGAACCTGATAAAAAGAGACAATCATGAAGGCAAGAAAAAATCCTAATTTCTAATCCTAAGAGGGAGAGGAGAGAACCTCTCTCTAAAAACTACATCTAAATCATGAAAAGTGCATAATTGGAGAGCTTTTTTTTGAATGGATGCATTCTTCCACTTTATAACCTCTAATCCGTGCCTTTTGGACTTGGATCTCGGCCAAAAAGGAATTCAGAAATCGCTGGAAGCGTTTTCTGTAATTTCTGGTGCGTGGCGTCTGTCACGCGTCCGCGTCAGTCACGCATTCGTGTCGTTGCCTTTTTCACGCTAGGCATGCGGCTGCGTCGTCCATGCGTTCGCATCGCTACCAGTTTCTTCAAAAACTCCATTTTGTGCTTTCCTTCCATTTTTGTATACTTCTTTTCCATCCTTTAAGTCATTCCTGCCTTAGAAGATATGAAACTACTCAACACACAAATCACGGCATCGAATGGTAATAAAGGGTAATTAAAATAGTTATTTTTAAAGCATAGGAAACATGTTTTTCACATATATCACATAATAAGGAAGGAAAAGCAAAACTATGAAATTTACATGAATAAGTGGGTGAAGGGTTGAATAAATCACTTAAATTGAGCACAATATATATCATAAAATATGGGTTTATCAACCTCCCCATACTTAAATAATAGCATGTCCTCATGCTAAATCCAAGATAAAGAGTAAGGTAAGGTTAAAGTGGTGGAATCTCATGCAATGCAATCTATTCTAAATGCAACTACCTAAATGAATCATGCAATTCTAATTGTTATTCACTTGTATATAAAACTTACATGTAGTTAAATTAATTCACATTCTCAAGGAATCATATATGCATAGCCAAACCTTAGATAATGTTAAAGCACTTTTACAATTGAGATGGGTAAAAATATTTTTCAAACTTGCAAGACAATTAACAATTCAAACAGAGATATATGGTGATGAGCTATTGAACCCTCATTGGATTTTGTGTTTACTCTCTAGTCACTCAGTGTTTATTGGGTTAATCACTCTATTCTTCTTTTTATCCTTACTTTCTATAACTTTGTTCTTCATCTAACCAATCAACAATTATAGAATACAGACATACAAAAATCATGAGGTCTTTTTCAAGGTTATAATGGGGCCAAGGTAAAGGTAAGGGTATATGTATAAGGCTAAGTGAGCTAATAAGTGAATCCTTGATTAGTCTAAGATCTCACCTAACATACATATTTTGTAATTCAAAGCTTCTTAACCTATTTGCCCAGATTTTTTCACTTTGTATTGCAAGCTCATGCATTAACTTTAATTTTATCCCATGTGCATTTATTCTTTTCATTTTGCAATTGGGGAATTTTTGTATCCCCTTAATTAAATACCGAAAATAAAATATATATTTTTATTATTGTTTTTTAATGCACATGGTAATTCAGTTGTTCTGGTTTTACATGAGCATGCTTCCCAAATTTTTATTTTGAAACATCTTTATTCTTTTTAACTTTCTACCTTTGTTTCTATCATCCATGTTCCCATAAAGTTTTCCACACTTAAACAATACACAATTTCTATCTTAAGCTAACCAAGGTTTCAACTTGGGGTTTTTATTTTATTTTTCTGCTTAAGGCTAGTAATGTGGTTTATAGAACAACAGGGATTTAAAAGCTCAAGGGGGCTAACAAGGGTGATGTAAAAGGTAGGCTAATTTGGGATAAGTAAGTAAATATTTCAAGTAATGGCCTCAATCATCTCTTAGTATGTATCTATATTCTATATTGGACATATAGATTAAAACAAAGCAAAGAACATCAGAATAAAAAGAAGGGCAAAGCACACAGGAAAAAAATTATGGTTTGAATGTAACCATACAATTAAGCTCAAAACTCACAGGCTGTGTGTTCTCTAGCTCAAAAATCATATATCAGTTATATATGTCATGCAAGTAAAAATTAAGAGTTCCCATTATTCTCAATGTAAAAAAAAAATTTTTTGGGTGGTTTTAAAGTTTTAGTGTTCCTCCTTGATGAAATGTTGTTAACTAACTAACATGTTATGCTCTATATACAAGGTGTGTGGATTGTTTTTGATTATGTTGAAGTCTCTAGTTTACTTCCTTTTTATTTTCAATTTAAACCAAACTATCATATGCTAAAAGGGTAAACTATACTAATTAATTCACATATTCTATAACTAATAAGTTTAGAATTGCAACTAAACTAAATGGCTAAAATATGAACTAAGGTGCAAAATGCAGAAATAGAGTAAAAACACATGAAAAGAACAATGTATAAGTACTGAAAGATAAAAATAAAAATAAAGATAAAAATACAGAAAAATAACCAAAATAAAATAAAATAGTCTGTTGTGGTTCACCAAAAAGATATGCCAGCGATGGCGACCTCCCCACACTTAAAATAAAGCATCATCCTCGATGCTCACTCAAGCTGGGTGTGAAGAAGTGTCATCACTGGAAGGATGGGCTGCTAGAGTCTCGGTGGTGGCCTGAGGATTTGCAGACTGGATGAGGGTAGGAGGATCTGTCTGCTGCAGTGGAGGCTCTGACTGGATAGGAATCTCTGCATCTACGGCCTGTATCTAGTGTGGCTCCTCTTGCTGTGGCGCAGCCTGCTCTGGTCCTGTCTGTGCAGCCTGGGTAGGTGTCTCCTCCCCGTGATCGTCCTCCTCTACCTCAGATGTATCAGAAGGGGTGTCAGGCTCAGAGGGAATGTCGCCGCCGGATTGGATCATCAATTTGACGTGCTCATAGCGTCACTTGTTGCGACGCTCCATACGATCCAAGCGGGCGAAGAGTTGATGCACCAAATGGTAAATAGGCTCAGGAGCAGCTGGAGGTGCAGTGGGTGGGGCTGGTGCAGCAGTGGAAGAGGAAGGGGCAGCTGAAGGTGTGGCTGTCTCATCAGAAGCAGTAAGGAATGGAGGTGTATAGCCTAAAGCCCGAAACTTCCTGCTGTGAGGGATAATCTTCCTGCAGTCCGCAGCAGGTGGCTTCTCATCAGCATCCTCCCAAGGCACGTCAGCTCGACGGCCTAGCTGGGTGACCAGGTAAGGGAAAGGAAGGGTGCCTCTAACATGGGCCCTGGCCATATAGTGCCGGATGAATCGTGGTAGATACAGGTCCTTACCCTCTAGCACACACCAGAGGAGGGTAATCATAGTGGCAGGCAGCTCCGTCTCATGAGTGCTCGGCATAACAAAGTTGCTCAGGATCTGGTGCCAGAGCCGAGCCTCATCATTTAGATACATAAGCTTGATTCCTTTAGGCATTTTGGTGTTCTTACCCATGACCCATGGGACAGTAGGGTCAAAGGCTATCCTCTCCTCGACAGCATCCCAGTCGAATCGCATAAACCTCATATCCTCTTCAGCCTTTTGGTAACCGTCAGGCTGATCTAACTTAGGCTGAAAGTGCAGAATATCTTCAATGGCCTCTTCAGTGACCAGTATCTGTTTCCCTCTGAGGTTCACTGCATCCAGGAAAGTCTTGAAATAATTGCAGTAAAACTCTCTTACCCAGGAAGCATTGACCTCAGTCAGGTTTCTCTCCAAGAAGAACCAGCCTCTCTGTTTGATCTGATCGGAGGTGTACTGTTGTAATTCTTCTGGAATTTTCAGAGTCCTCTCCAGGTACAGGTTTCTGGAGGTGGCAAACACGGGATACTTCAGCTCACAGTATCGGTTTGCAAACTTAATGGGATCATTGGCAAGGAGGAGCTTGTCAGCCTTCTCCTGCGGGGTAAAGTGCTTTTCCCGCCAATAGTCATCATGCATGATGTCCAGGATGGACATAGAGGATTCACCTCTTTTCCGTTTTCCAGTTGTTGCCTTTCCTTTTCCCTTTTCTTGAGGGTCAGACATCCTAAAAAACAGAAATCTAAGATATAATAAAAGCAGAAAAACAGGTAGGCAGATAACAAGATAAGCACAAAGTGGCAAAGGAGCAGTAGAATTATGAAATGAGTTAAAGAAATGTATATTTTGGATTGTTTCGGAGGTAAAAATTTGAGATGAGAAATCACAATCCAAAATATTTTATGAGTGGAATACTTGTTAATTAGGAGCAACAATAATCATGCCATGAGTTAAAAAATTTGAAAGAGTTAGTCAGAAAGTAGAGGGGGAAGTTAGAAAGTTAAAAGTGGGTAAAATTGAAAAATAGGTTAGAAAGCGAAAATCAGTGAGTTAGTAAAAAGAAAGTCGGAGTAAGTGGCATGATGATTGGTTTCTAAGTAACAAGAATTTCACAATTTTAAGCAACAGACAACTCATATTCAAGCAATGAAATCAAGTTGTTGATGATTCATATAGATATAGAAATAGCGAAAAGTGAAATCTAATTATCAATAATGTG
Organism: Arachis hypogaea; assembly: GCF_003086295.3. Taxonomy (NCBI): domain Eukaryota; kingdom Viridiplantae; phylum Streptophyta; class Magnoliopsida; order Fabales; family Fabaceae; genus Arachis; species Arachis hypogaea. Next base: position 40,724,694 of record NC_092054.1, on the reverse strand, counting down.
ATTTATTAACCGGGAAAATAGAGGAATAAGAATCTGGCCCGTGCATTCATGAATTAGTTTCGTAAAAGTTGAGGAGTGCCAAATTCAAATTGCCAAAACCAAAACATGAATGAATATCAAAATAATTTACAGAAAATTGGGCAGCATTCTGACTAAAATTGGATGTTCCCGGGTAATAAACAGCAAGCAGAATAGTTCATATAAATTACAACAAATATGCAAATAGACATAAATAATATGAACATGAAAGAGCAGTCACAATAGCAGCATGAACAGTAAGAACATCATATGAATGGTGAGCGGATAATTTATACGCTTTTTGGCATTGTTTTTACTTAGTTTTTAGTATGATTTAGTTGGTTTTTAGTATAGTTTTATTAGTTTTTAATTAAAAATCACATTTCTGGACTTTACTATGAGTTTTTGTGTTTTTCTATGATTTCAGGTAATTTCTGGCTGAAATTGAGGGAGCTGAGCAAAAATCTTATTCAGGCTGAAAAAGGACTGCTGATGTTGTTAGATTCTGACCTCCCTGCACTCAAAGTGGATTTTATGGAGCTACAGAACTCCAAATGGCGCGCTCTCAATTGCGTTGGAAAGTAGACATCCAGGGATTTCTATCAATATATAATAGTCCATACTTTGGTCAATTATAGATGACGTAAACTGGCGTTCAACGCCAGTTTCATGTTGCAGTCTGACGTCCAGCGCCAGAAACAAGTTACAAGTTGGAGTTCAACGCCAGAAACAGGTTACAACCTGGCGTTGAATGCCCAAAACAGCCCAGGCACGTGAAAAGCTTAAGTCTTAGCCCCAGCACACACCAAGTGGGCCCCATAAGTGGATTTCTGCACTATCTATCATAGTTTACTCATTTTCTGTAAACCTAGGTTACTAGTTTAGTATTTAAACAACTTTTAGAGATTTATTTTGCACCTCATGACATTTTAGATCTGAACTTTGTAATCTCTGACGACATGAGTCTCTAAACTCCATTGTTGGGGGTGAGGAGCTCTGCTGTGTTTCGATGAATTAATCCAACTATTTCTGTTTTCTATTCAAACGCGCTTGTTTCTATCTAAGATGTTCATTCGCACTTCAATATGATGGATGTGATGATCCATGACAGTCATCACCATTCTCAACCTATGAACGCGTGCCTGACAACCACCTCCGTTCTACCTTCGATTGAATGAATATCTCTTGGATTCCTTAATCAGAATCTTCGTGGTATAAGCTAGAATCCATTGGCAGCATTCTTGAGAATCCGGAAAGTCTAAACCTTGTCTGTGGTATTCCGAGTAGGATTCAGGGATTGAATGACTATGACGAGCTTCAAACTCGCGAGTGTTAGGCGTAGTGACAGACGCAAAAGGATCAATGGATCCTATTCCGACATGATCGAGAACCAACAGATGATTAGCCGTGCGGTGACAGCGCACTGGACCTTTTTCACTGAGAGGACGAATGGTAGCCATTGACAACGGTGATCCACCAACACACAGCTTGCCATAAGAGGAACCTTGCGTACGTGAAGAAGAAGACAGGGAGAAAGCAGAGATTCAGAAGACAAAGCATCTCCAAAACTCTAACATATTCTCCATTACTGCAGAACAAGTATTTATTTTATGCCCTTTCACTTGTTACAATTTAAACTAAGAATTATTATTGATATTATATCCTGACTAAGAATTGCAAGATAACCATAGATTGCTTCAAACCAACAATCTCTGTGGGATTCGACCCTTACTCACGTAAGGTATTACTTGGACGACCCAGTGCACTTGCTGGTTAGTGGTACGAGTTATGAAAAGTGTGATTTACAATTCGTGCACTAAGTTTTTGGTGCCGTTGCCGGGGATTGTTTGAGTTTGAACAACTAAAGGTTTATTTTGTTGCTTAGATTAGGAGTAATTTATTTTTGTTGCTATAGAGTCATTAAATTCTGAGTCCTTTATTTCCTTTTCAAAAATTTTTCAAAAATATTATTTTTCTTTATCAATTTTTAATTTTTTTCGTGAGTTTAGTGTCTGTTCTAAGTTTGGTGTCAATTGCATATTCTATATTTTTCTTTTAAATTTTCAAAGTTGTGTTCTTTGATCTTCAAGTTGTTCTTGTTTATTTGTCTTGTTTGATTTTTAGTTTTTCTTGTTCTGTGTCTTTTCTTGTTTTTCTTGTGTTTTTCCAAAGCATTAGTCTTCAAGAAGGAATTTATTTTTAGTTAGTGAAAATATACCTCTTCAAAACAAATGTTACATTTACAACTCAATTGGCTAGAGCATTGGTTTATGTTCTTGATGATTGGGCACCAGTTCTATTAAAAATCTTTTTCAAAAATAATTTTTCTTGATTTAATCTTGTGCCAAACTTTAAGTTTGGTGTTTTCTTGTTAATCTCTATATAATTTTTGAAAAGTTATTTTGGTCTTCTAAAAATTTGAAGTTTGGTGTTCTTTCTTTTTTTTCTTGGTGTTCTTGTGAATCTTCAAAGTGTTCTTGAGTCTTCTTTGTGACTTGATCTTAAAATTCTTAAGTTTGGTGTTCCTTGGTGTTTTTCCTCCAAAATTTTTGAAAACAAGGAGCATTAGATCTAAAAATTTTAAGTCTTGTGTCTTTTATGTGTTTTTCTCTTTCATCATAAATTTCAAAATTCAAAAAAAAAATATGTCTTTTCTAACTATTTTTAAGCCATATTTTCGAATTTTTTTATAAAATTTCAGATTTCAATTTCAAAATTTTTCAAATCTTATCCTTTTAAGAAAAAAAATTTTATATCTTTTTCAAAACAAATCTATATCTTTTCCTTCTTAAAATCTTTTCAACTCATAAATATCTTTTTCAAATCTTCACAATATTTTTTTCAAAATAAATTTATCTTTTTCAAATATCTTTTATATCTTTTCAATTTTCAATTACATCTTTTTCCTATCATATTTATCTTTTACAAATCATATATTCTATCTTATCTTTTCTCATAATTTTCGAATTACTTGGGTTGACTTGGTCAAAATTTTTCAAATCATATCTTTTTCAAAACTTCTTAACCACTTTTTCTCTCCTCAATTTTCGAAAATTATATCCAAAATTTTTCAAATCTTTTCAAATAATTAATTATTTTCGTTTTCAATTTTTTTTTATTTTATTTATTTTGGTTTTCTAATTTTTAAATTTTATTTAATTTTTCATTTATTTTATTTTATCTTCCTTTTAATTTTCGCTATTCAAAAAAAAAGTGAAAATTTAAATCCACATCATCTCCCTTTCTCCATCATGGAAATAAGTGGAAATGAACAGTCCAGAAGGACTCTAGGGTCATATGCTAACCCCACTACTGCTTCATATGGGAGTAGTATCTGTATACCCTCCATCGGAGTCAGTAGTTTTGAGTTTAATCCTCAGCTCATCATCATGGTGCAGCAAAGTTGCCAGTATTCCGGTCTTCCACAGGAAGAACCTACAGAGTTTCTGGCACAATTTTTACAAATTGCTGACATAGTACATGATAAGGAAGTAGATCAGGATGTCTACAGATTATTACTGTTTCCCTTTGCTGTAAAAGATCAAGCTAAGAGGTGGTTAAATAACCAACCTAAAGCTAGGATAAGGACATGGAAACAGCTGACAGAAAAATTCCTGAATCAATACTTCCCTCCAAAACGGATGACAAAGCTAAGGCTGGACATCCAAGGCTTTAAACAAGGAGATAATGAATCTCTTTATGATGCCTGGGAGAGATACAGAGAGATGCTAAGAAAATGCCCCTCTGAAATATTTTCAGAATGGATGCAGTTAGACATCTTCTATTATGGGCTTACAAAGAAAGCTCAGATTTCTCTAAACCACTTAGCTGGTGGATCTATACATATGAGACAAATAATTGAAGAAGCTCAAGAGCTCATTGATACAGTTGCCAAAAATCAGCATCTGTACCTAAGCAGTGAATCTTCCATGAAAGAAGAGGCTAAAACAGTAACTGCTAAACTCAGTCCTACAGAACAAATTACATAATTCAATCAGCAATTAGACTTTCTAACAAAACAGCTGGCCGAATTCAAGGAGATACTATAAGACACAATAATGGCTAATCTGAATATGAAAGTACAATTGAAGCAAACAGAACAGCAGTTATCCAAACAAATAACAGAAGAGTGCCAAGCAGTTCAATTAAGAAGTGGGAAAACATTAAATACCTCACTTCAAGGCGGCAGGAAGCCAAGAAATGAACAACCGGCTATCCAAAATCCCTCTGAGGACAGTAAGAGCCCAGAGAGGAATAACTCTGGCGTTCAAACGCCAGAAATAGGCAAGGAGTTGGCGTCAAACGCCCAATGGAAGCTCAGTTCTGGCGTTCAAACACCAGGAACAAGTAAGGAGTTGGCGTCCAATGCCACTCCAGCTTCCAACCCTGGCTTTCAAATGCCAGTGAGGGATCAGACACCTACAAGTGCTGATAATAAATCCCTCAAGAAGGCTTCTCAACCTACCTCTGTAGGAAATAAACCTGCAGCAACTAAGGTTGAGGAATACAAAGCCAAGATGCCTTATCCTCAAAAACTCCGCAAAGAGGAGCGGGATAAGCAATTTGCCCGCTTTGCAGACTATCTCAGGACTCTTGAAATAAAGATTCCGTTTGCAGAGGCACTTGAGCAAATATCCTCTTATGCCAAGTTCATGAAAGATATCTTGAGTCATAAGAAGGATTGGAGAGAAACTGAAAGAGTTCTCCTCACTGAAGAATGTAGTGCAGTCATTCTGAAAAGCTTCCCAGAAAAGCTTAAAGATCTCGGGAGCTTTATGATACCATGCATATTAGAGGGTAACTACACCAAGACGGCTCTATGTGATCTTAGGACAAGCATCAACCTAATCCCTGCATCCACTATCAGAAAGCTTGGCTTGACTGAAGAGGTCAAACCAACCCAGATCTGTCTTCAACTTGCTGATGGCTCCATTAAATACCCATCAGGCATAATTGAGGACATGATTATCAAGGTTGGGCCATTTGTCTTCCCTACTGACTTTGTAGTGTTGGAAATGGAGGAGTACAAGAGTGCAACTCTCATTCTAGAAAGACCATTCTTAGCAACTGGACGAACCCTCATTGACATCCAAAAAGGGGAGATAACACTGAGAGTCAATGAGGATGAGTTTAAGTTGAATGTTGTCAAAGCTATGCAACATCCAGACACATCAGACGACTGCCTGGGCGTTGATATTATTGACTCCCTGGTGGAAGAGGTCAATATGACTGAGAGTCTCGAATCAGAGCTAGAGGACATTTTTAAAGATATTCAGCCTGATCTGGAGGAACCAGAGGAAATAAAAGAACCTCTGAGAACTCCTTAGGAAGAGGAGAAACCTCCTAAACCCGAGCTCAAACCACTACCACCATCCCTGAAATATGCATTTCTGGGAGAAGGTGACACTTTTCCTATAATCATAAGCTCTGCTTTAAGTCCACAGGAAGAGAAAGCACTAATTCAGGTGCTAAGGACACACAAGACAGCTCTTGGGTGGTCCATAAGTGATCTTACGGGTATTAGCCCAACCAGATGCATGCACAAGATCCTATTGGAGGATGATGCTAAGCCAGTGGTTCAACAACAGAGGCGGCTAAATCCCGCCATGAAGGAGGTGGTGCAGAAAGAGGTCACTAAGTTACTAGAGGCTGGGATTATCTATCCTATTTCTGATAGCCCCTGGGTGAGCCCTGTCCATGTTGTCCCTAAGAAGGGAGGAATGACAGTGGTTCATAATAAAAAGAATGAACTGGTTCCTACAAGAACAGTTACAGGGTGGCGTATGTGTATTGACTACAGAAGGCTCAATACAGCCACCAAGAAGGATCATTTTCCTTTACGATTCATAGACCAAATGCTAGAGAGACTAGCAGGTCATGAATATTACTACTTTTTTTATGGCTATTCAGGTTACAACCAAATTGCAGTAGATCCTCAGGACCAAGAGAAAACAGCATTCACATGTCCTTCTGGAGTGTTTGCCTACAGAAGGATGCCTTTTGGTATGTGTAATGCACCTGCAACTTTTCAGAGGTGCATGCTCTCTATCTTCTCTGATATGGTAGAAAAGTTTCTGGAAGTCTTCATGGATGACTTTTCAGTATTTGGAGACTCATTCAGCTCCTGCCTTAACCATTTAGCACTTGTTCTGAAAAGATGCCAAGAGACCAACCTAGTTTTAAACTGGAAAAAATGTCACTTTATGGTGACTGAAGGGATTGTCCTTGGGCATAAAATTTCAAACAAGGGAATAGAGGTAGATCAAGCTAAAGTTGAAGTAATTGAAAAATTACCACCACCTGCCAATGTTAAGGCAATCATAAGCTTTTTGGGGCATGCAGGATTCTATAGGAGGTTTATAAAGAATTTTTCAAAAATTGCAAAACCTCTGAGCAATCTGCTAGCTACTGACACGCCATTTATGTTTGACACAAAGTGTCTACAGGCGTTTGAGACCCTGAAAGCTAAGCTGGTCACAGCACCAGTTATTTCTGCACCAGACTGGACATTACCATTCGAACTAATGTGTGATGCCAGTGACCATACCATTGGTGCAGTATTGGGACAGAGGCATAGCAAGCTTCTGCATGTCATTTATTATGCTTGCAATATTTTAAATGATGCCCAGAAAAATTACACAACCACAGAAAAAGAATTACTTGCAGTGGTTTATGCCATTGACAAGTTTAGATCCTACTTAGTAGGATCAAAAGTGATTGTGTACACTGACCATGCTGCTCTTAATTATCTACTCACAAAGCAGGATTCAAAGCCCAGGCTCATAAGATGGGTGTTGCTTCTTCAAGAGTTTGATATAGAAATAAGAGACAGAAAAGGGACAAAGAATCAAGTAGCTGATCACCTGTCCCGGATAGAACCAGTAGCAAGAGCATCCGTCCCTCCTACTGAGATCTCTGAAACCTTTTCGGATGAGCAATTATTTGCTATTCAGGAAGCTCTGTGGTTTGCAGACATTGCAAACTATAAGACACAAGGTTCTCCTTCTGTAACCATGGAGAGGAAGCATGAAAAGCTTCTCTCACTGCAGAGTCAACCAAAGCCCCCACAGTCAAACTCTAAGTTTGGTGTTGGGAGGCCACAACCAAACTCTAAGTTTGGGATTGAACCCCCACATTCAAACTCTAAGTTTGGTGTTGGGAGGTCCCAACCTTGCTCTGATTATCTATGAGGATCCATGAGAGCTCACTGTCAAGCTATTGACATTAAAGAAGCGCTTGTTGGGAGGCAACCCAATATTATTTAATTATATCTATTTATTTTCCATGGCTATTTTATGTTTTTTTAGGTTGATGATCATGTGAAGTCACAAAAACAAATGGAAAATCAAAAATAGAATGAAAAACAGCATAAAAAACAGCACACCCTGGAGGAAGATCATTCTGGCGTTTAAACGCCAGAAACAAGCATCTGTCTGGCGTTTAATGCCAGAAACAAGCACCAAGCTAGCGTTTAACGCCAGAAACAAGCATCAGTCTGGTGTTAAACGCCAGAAATAGGCTACATTTGGGCGTTTAACGCCAGAAACAGGCAACAGTCTGGCATTAAACGCCAGGATTGCACAGACAGGACATTTTGTACGCCTAATTAGAGCAGGGATGCTAAATCCTTGACCCCACTGGATCTGTGGATCCCACAGGATCCCCACCTACCTCACCATTCAAATTCAAACCATTTCCCTCCCAAACCCACCCATTCACACACTTTCATCTCCTCCATCTTCTCCACTTCTTTCTTCTTTTGCTCGAGGACGAGCAAACCTTTTAAGTTTGGTATGGTAAAAGCATTGCTTTTGTTTTTCCATAATTCAGTGGTAGAGCAATTGACTGCAGATCAAAGAGCTATGAGGAAAGAGCAACAAAGGCAAGGAAGAGACATAGAAGAGCTCAAGAGCACCATTGGTTCTTCAAGAAGAGGAAGACGCCACCTCATTAAGGTGGACCCATTCCTTAATCTCCTTGTTCTTATTTTCCTGTTTTTCGTTTACTATGCTTCATGTTTAATTATGTTTGTGTCTTTACTATATGATCACTAGTATCTAAGTGTCTATGTCTTAAAGATATGAATGTCCTATGAATCCATCACCTTTCTTAAATGAAAATTGTTTTCTGAAAAAGAAAAAGAAGTACATGAATTTTGAATTTTAAAATAGTTTAATTATTTTGATGTGGTAGCAATACTTTTTTTTCTGAATGAATGCTTGAACAGTGCATATGTCTTTTGAATTTGTTGTTTATGAATGTTAAAATTGTTGGCTCTTGAAAGAATGATGAAAAAGGAGAAATGTTATTTGATAATCTGAAAAATCATAAAAATGATTCTTGAAGCAAGAAAAAGTAGTGAAGAACAAAGCTTGCAGAGAAAAAAATGAAAAAAAAAAGAGAGCAAGAAAAAGAAAAAGCAAGCAGAAAAAGCCAAAAGCTCTTTAAACCAAAAGGCAAGAGCAAAAAGCCAATAACCCTTAAAACCAAAAGGCAAGGGTAATAAAAAGGATCCAAGGCTTTGAGCATTAGTGGATAGGAGGGCCTAAAGGAATAAAATCTTAGCCTTAGCGGCTAAACCAAGCTGTCCCTAACCATGTGCTTGTGGTGTGAAGGTGTCAAGTGAAAACTTGAGACTGAGCAGTTAAAGTTGAGGTCCAAAGCAAAAAACAGTGTGCTTAAGAATCCTGGACACCTCTAATTGGGGACTTTAGCAAAGCTGAGTCACAATCTGAAAAGGTTCACCCAGTTATGTGTCTGTGGCATGTATGTATCCAGTGGTAATACTGGAAAACAGAGTGCTTAGGGCCACGGCCAAGACTCATAAAGTAGCTGTGTTCAAGAATCAACATACTGAACTAGGAGAATCAATAACACTATCTAAATTCTGAGTTTCTATAGATGCCAATCATTCTGAACTTCAAAGGATAAAGTGAGATGCCAAAACTGTTCAGAAGCAAAAAGCTAATAGCCCCGCTCATCTAATTAACACTGATCTTCATAGATATTTTTGGAATTCATTGTATATTCTATTCTTTTTATCCTACTTTGTTTTTAGTTGCTTGGGGACAAGCAACAATTTAAGTTTGGTGTTGTGATGAGCCGATAATTTATACGCTTTTTGGCATTATTTTTACTTAGTTTTTAGTATGATTTAGTTGGTTTTTAGTATAGTTTTATTAGTTTTTAATTAAAAATCACATTTCTGGACTTTACTATGAGTTTTTGTGTTTTTCTATGATTTCAGGTATTTTCTGGCTGAAATTGAGGGAGCTGAGCAAAAATCTGATTCAGGCTGAAAAAGGACTGCTGATGTTGTTGGATTCTGACCTCCCTGCACTCAAAGTGGATTTTCTAGAGCTACAGAACTCCAAATGGCGCGCTCTCAATTGCGTTGGAAAGTAGATATCCAGGGCTTTCCAGCAATATATAATAGTCCATACTTTGGTCAATGATAGATGACGTAAACTGGCGTTCAACGCTCCATGTTGCAGTCTGGCGTCTAGCGCTAGAAACAAGTTACAAGTTGGAGTTCAATGCCAGAAACAGGTTACAACCTGGCGTTGAACGCCCAAAATAGCCCAGAAACATGAGAAGCTTAAGTCTCAGCCCCAGCACACACCAAGTGGGCCCCAGAAGTGGATTTCTACACTATCTATCATAGTTTACTCATTTTCTGTAAACCTAGGTTACTAGTTTAGTATTTAAACAACTTTTAGAGATTTATTTTGCACCTCATGACATTTTAGATCTGAACTTTGTAATCTCTGACGGCATGAGTCTCTAAACTCCATTGTTGGGGGTGAGGAGCTCTGTTGTGTTTCGATGAATTAATGCAACTATTTCTGTTTTCTATTCAAACACGCTTGTTTCTATCTAAGATGTTCATTCGCACTTCAATATGATGGATGTTATGATCCATGACAGTCATCACCAATCTCAACCTATGAATGCGTGCCTGACAACCACCTCCGTTCTACCTTCGATTGAATGAATATCTCTTGGATTCCTTAATCAGAATCTTCGTGGTATAAGCTAGAATCTATTGGCAGCATTCTTGAGAATCCGGAAAGTCTAAACCTTGTCTGTGGTATTCCGAGTAGGATTCAGGGATTGAATGACTGTGACGAGCTTCAAACTCGCGAGTGTTGGGCATAGTGACAGACACAAAAGGATCAATGGATCCTATTCCGACATGATCGAGAACCAATAGATGATTGGCCGTGCGGTGACAGCGCACTGGACCTTTTTCACTGAGAGGATGGATGGTAGCCATTGACAACGGTGATCCACCAACACACAACTTGCCATAAGAAAAACCTTGCGTGCGTGAAGAAGAAGACAGGGAGAAAGCAGAGATTCAGAAGACAAAGCATCTCCAAAACTCCAACATATTCTCCATTACTGCAGAACAAGTATTTATTTTATGCCCTTTCACTTGTTACAATTTAAACTAAGAATTATTATTGATATTATATCCTGACTAAGAATTGCAAGATAACCATAGATTGCTTCAAACCAACAATCTCCGTGGGATTCGACCCTTACTCACGTAAGGTATTACTTGGACGACCCAATGCACTTGCTGGTTAGTGGTACGAGTTGTGAAAAGTGTGATTTACAATTCGTGCACCAATGAACAATACTAACATCACGGCAAAAGCAGAATTGCGAAAATTATAAAACAAGTAGCAAGAACAGTGCAATGAATCAGGCCTAAATCCACTAACCACATCCTAGCTACCTAACCACCTAGAATCCACTACAAACATGCATCTCTAACTAGCCTAATTTGAACATAATTGGAAAAATATGCAACTAACTACGAATGAAAGGAAAATGGCATTCGGTGGAACTTGGTAGGCGTATGAACGAAGCTAGGGAACAGAGAGATGGAGGGGGTGTGGTGGTAGTGTTGAGAGGGGGCACGGCGGCGCGGTAGCGGAACAGGGCGGCCGTCGGTGGCTGTTCGTGGTGGCAGGGGTAGGGTTAACGGTGGGGGGTGGTTTAAGAAAATGGGGGTGAGGGTGGTGGTGGTGGGAGGTGCGGCGGTGATGGCGTGGTGGTGGTGGTGGTTGGCCGTGGTGGTGGAGGGAAGAAGAGAAGAGAAAGAGAAGAAAGGGAGGGAAGGAAGAAAGAGGGGGTGGGCATCGCGGTCGTGGCTTGGTGGTCGGCACTGGTGCGGTGTTCAGGGGTGGTTGGCGGTGGCGATGGGTGCAGAGGAAGGGGGAGAGAGAACAAAGGGGGTTAGGGAAGGAGAGTGGGGCGCGATGGGGGTAGGGTTTCGCGTCACTGGGGTTAGTGAAATTGAATCCACGTGAACGCGTGGGGCACGCGGTCATGTGGTGATAAACCACTATTTTATGGTTTATCTTGTGCTCAATTGAGTGGTTTTTATCAACTCTTTACCCACTTATTCATACTATTTGCATGGTTTTACATTCTCCTTCCCGATTTTGTGCTATGATTGAAAACATGCTTCTTTGATTTTATAATTGCTAATATTAATCCTCTCTTATTGCCATTAGATGCCTTGATATGTGTGTTAAGTATTTTCAGAGATTATAGGGCATGAATGGCTTAGAGGATAGAAAGGAAGCATGCAAAAGTGGAAGGAATACAAGAAGTTGGAGAAATTGCTAAGCTGTCCAGCCGGACCTCTTCGCACTCAAACGGCTATAACTTTAGCTACAGAGGTCCAAATGATGCGGTTTTAGTTGCGTTGGAAAGCTAACATCCGGGGCATCGATTTGATATATAATATCCTATAGTTGCTCTGACGCTAAGCGACACAAACGCATCGTCTACCCGGACGCATCTCAGTGGCGAAAAACCAGCGTGGCAAATTTCTTCTCCAGCGATTTCTGGGCTGTTTCTAACCCAGTTCTCGGCCCAGAAAACACAGATTAGAGGCTATAAAGTGGGGGAATGCATCCGTACATGGATATGCTCTCATATTTACAATTTTAAGATTTAGATGTAGTTTTTAGAGAGAGAGGTTCTCTCCTCTCTCTTAGGATTAGGATTTAGGATTTCTCTTAGTTTTAGGAGCGACTCTCAATCACAGGTTCTTTATTTTTATTTATTTTTCCAATTTAATTTATGAACTTTTCCATGTTATGATTTGAATATTTTATTTAATATAATTTGAGGTATTTCAGACTTATGATTGTTCTCTTTAATTTATTAATGCTCTATGTTTATCCAAGTTATTTTCATTCAAGTAGACTTTCTTCCCTTTTGGCTTTGGTTGAATCATTGGAAACACCTGAGTTATCAAACTCATTGTTGATTGAAAATTAGAATTCTTCAAGAATTAATTCATGTTCCAATAACTCTAGTCTTTCCCAAGGAAAGTCTAGGACCTGAGGAATAAGAATTAATTCATCCACTTAACTTACCTTCATAGTTAGAGGTCAACAAAGTGGGAGAAAAATCCAATTCTCATTACAATTGATAAGGATAACCAGGATAGGACTTCCTGTTTTCATACCTTGCCAAGAGTTTATTTTATAGTTATTTATTTATTTTATTCTTCTTATGCAACATACTGCTCCCTAATTTCTAAAACCCCTAATTTACAAACTCATAACCAATAATAAGAACATACCTCCCTACAATTCCTTGAGAAGATGACGCGAGGTTTAAATACTCGGTTATCAATTTTAAAAGGGGTTTGTTACTTGTGACAACCAAAATGTTTGTATGAAAGGACTTTTGAAGGTTTAGAAACTATACTTGCAACGAAGATTTATCCGCAAAATTCTAGACCACGCAGAAGTTCCTCTCATCAAAATGGCGCCGTTGCCGGGGAATTGCAAACGTGTGCTTGTAAATATTTTCTTTTACCTATTTATTTGTTTTTATTTTTGTTTTTATTTTTGCTTTTTCTTAAGTTAAGAGGTTATTGGTTTTTATTTTAAAATTTTTATTTTATCTTATCTTATTTCAAAAATCAAATTTCAAAATTCAAATTTAAAAATTTTCAAAATTCAAATTTAAAAATTTTCAAATTTCAAATTTCAAAAATTCAAAATTCAAAAATTTAAAATTCAAAATTTCAAAATTTATTTTTCAAATTCAAAATTTAAATAACCTTTTAATTTAAATTTGTTTTTATTTTCATTTTCAAATTTTTATTTGCTATCATGAGTTCTCACCCCATCGCTATGAGTCTGGTTACAATTATGTTGCAGGAAGAAGAAATTACAATGAGAACAGGCATCAAGGTTGGAACAATCAAAGATGGGAGGAGCCACAAGGATTTGATCAACCCTCTTGGCGACAACCACCTCCAATGGACTATCAACAACCACCACCATATGCCTATGAACCCTTTCCTCAACATGACTTCAAACCACTACACTCACAAGCCCCTTTCCACCATTCACCTCTATATGACCCTAACCCATATCCACCACACCAACCACTTTATGAGCCAAATGAACCATACATAGAACCACCCCCATTCTAACACAATTACTCTCATGAACCCTCCTATCCACCCCAAACCTCCATGGAGAAAGCACTTGCCGATCTAAACTCTACTATACAAGCTCTCGTCGCCCAAATTAGACCACCAAATACCTTCAATAATCAACCCTCAAGCTCTAGTGCACTTCCTTTTCAACTACAGAATGATCTCTCTATCCCATCACCACCATCCATAGAAGAGCACCCACATCCATTAATCCAGGAGCAACATGATCCCAATGATGCTATTGACATGGAACAAGAGAGAAAGGATCATCTTCGCGAATCCATACTTCATAAGGAGCTAGAGGAGGCCCTAAAGGTGAAGGTAGTAAAAACCCTTGAAGTCGAAGGAGTGGTTGAAGAATTAGTGAAGGAAGAATCAAGGGATCATCTCAAGGAAGCAGCGGATCGATTTTATTCAACTTTATATCAACTAAATCAAGCGATAAGTCGATTAGCTTCCCAACGCTCGGACACTCAAAGTGCTCCCATGGCTACATGTGGAGAATCAAAAGAAGAGCAAAGCATGAAGGAGACACTAGAAGCTTCGGTGGACAATGAGGAACATGGCTTTGTATTGGAACAAGTGGAGGAAGCCATAATAGTTGCAGAGGAAGAAGTGGTTGAAGACTTGGGAGATGCTGAACCTCCATGGGAAAGTCAAGACATAGAACTTCCTCCAAAGACGTTTGAAATTGATGTTGAAGAGGGTGTACAACCTCCAAGGCATATCATGGCTAAAGACTTTGAAGAGGTTAATCAAGAGATGGAGATTCAAGAAGAAGAAGCACAACCTCCTATGCCTTTGGTAAGTAGTGAAGAAGAGACTGAACTGGAAGAAATCTACCAAGAGGAAGAGGTTGAAATTAAAGAAGTTTGCAAAGAGGTGGAAGTTGTCAAAGAGCACAAGGGAGTGGAGCTTGAAATCACCTTGCAAAAGTTATTGGAGACCCCTCCCCCTAAGTTGCCATCATCCTTCATAACATTCAAGTGGGTAAAATTCATATCCCTTAGCTTTCTAATCCCACTTGAATATGGGCTACTGGAGACGGATGGTCAACTTAGAGCACTTTGTGGCATTAAGAGTAAGAGGAAGATGGTCAGTGGTAAGAATTATCCTGCAAGGTTCATTATGGTTGGAAGCTTTAAGTTTAAACGCAAAGGTTGGTACAAAGCTCAACTGAATGGGTCTAGGAAGTTGGTTGGCTGCTTTAGTGAGAATTCAGATTGCTTGTCACCCGGATGGAATTATGATGATCAACAAGAAGACGGGTGCAATAGCCAGGTTTGGGATCCTGGAATCTGTTCTGACATCCAACACCACGGGAGCCTAAGAATCTGTTTGAAGCTGCTCAAAGGCTTTACGTGCCTAGTTTGGAATCCCGGAGGCCATTGGAATTACAAACATTGGTGGAGATTCCTGGATGAATTCAAGCATAAGCCACCATAACATGAAGCTCATCAAATGTCCAACTTAAGGACTTTAACTAAAAGTGCTAGGTGGGAGACAACCCACCATGGTATGATCGTTCCTTTTTTATTTTTTATTTAGTTTTATTTGTTTTCGAGTTTTATTTTATTTTATTATATTGAACCTGGAATTTTGCATCACATTCATATTAACACTGCATTCTGCATTTTTTCAGATTATTTAAAAAAAAAAGCACGCACGCGACGCGGCAGCGTCGCTGACGCGTCCACGTCACCAATGTAATGGGAAGAAAAGAAAACGAACAGAAAGTCACGTGAGAGCGTGGCTGGAGGCGCGCCAGTAGCATAATTTGATCCCATGCGACCGCTTCACTGACGCGTCCACGTCAGGTGGGAACATTGGCCTCCCACGCGACTGCGTCACCCACGCGGCCGCGTGACCTGAAATCGGCGTAAAAAGGGTGTATGGCAGAAAGTTGAGCTGGAGTTGGGCTGGACTTGTGCTGGAAGCCCAAGCCCTACCACGCGGACGCATGGCTCACGCGTCCGTGTCATATCCCCATGATGGCCACTCACGCGATCGCGTCACCCAGATATTTGGCAATATGAGCTTCAAACAGAAAGTTGCGCGACCGCGAGGCTGCCCTCGCGCTATTGGCACATATCGATCCACGCGCCCGCGTGGATGACGCGTCCACGTCATTTCATAGAAGCGCTATCCGCGCGAACGCGTGACCCACGCGTCCGCATCGCATGCGGCGCACAGAATATCCGGATCAGCCAAAATATCTTATCTTTTCTTCCCCAAATCCTAATTTCTTTCTTTTTCTTTCTTCTTTCTTTCTCTTCTTCTCCCCCTCTACTCTTTTATCCCTTTAAATTAATGCATTTATTTGTTCTTTCCTTTTGATTTCTTTTTCAATTCTTTTTCATGCATTTTTATGTTGGTGTTGGAGTTTTATTTGGATAGTACCTTATTTTATTTGAGCATGAGGCTATTCTGAGGAGAAATTTGACAATTGACATTTACTTATGGCTCTCATATACATTTGGATTACATTATTTTCATCCCTATTTTAACGTTGCACACCCAATGTATTTGGGATTATCATTCACAATTGTCATCATTACACATGCTCTTTAATTTGGCACATTTATTACTTGATGCTTGAGCTATGCTTCTCATGCCTATTATTTGCATGTTTTTACCCTCTTGCATCTAATTATTTTGAATTGCCCTTTTTAATCTTTATTGTTGTCTCCCTTTCATGTTGTAGCTACCATGTAGATGGACTATCATCTTTCCTTTGGCATTCCTTATCACTTGGAATTTCCTCCCTTCCGATCTTAGTTTTCTATATTTCACACTCTTCCTTTTTCTTCTTCCTTAGGCATGGGTACCAAGAAAGGAAAAGAGAAGGTCACTGACAAGACACCAGCAAGGAAAGGAACCAAGAGATCTCCAACTAAGGCGCCTCCATCTACAAGTGTCAGTTGGAGCAACCCGTCCACCTGCACATCTCAGCATGCACCGAGGACGGTGCAATCTTTAAGTGTGGGGAGGTCGATACCGATCTCCATGGGTTAGTTATTTCCTGACTCAACACCAATTTTTTTATTTTATTGTTCATTGTTGCATTTGCATGTTTGATTGCATATTTGTTTAATTTTGTGCATATTTTACCACTTGGTTGAAGAAATATTTTCTTTTTCAAGAAACTTTTTATAGCATTTCACTAATTTGAATAAAATTTTTGTTACACTTCTTTGAAGAGATATTATTTTGGAACATGGGTTAGAGCTCGAACACATAGAACCAGTGAGATTTTTAGCCTATTTGATTGGTTGCATTTTACCAACCAATATTTTGTTTTAGTGTGTATTTTTCTCTCTAAAATTCTGATCTTTGTCTTGCTTAATTCTATATTTCCATTATTTGATGTATGCATACACTTACATGATTGAGGCCTTTATTTCACTGAGCTTACATACCCATATGGCCTTACCCTTTTTATTATTTTTTGCAAACCAATTTTGAGCCTATTTTACCCCTTTGTTCTTTACTTTAGCACATCATTAACTCTAAGGAAAAAACAATAATGTTCTTAATTTGAATCCTTGGTTAGCTTAGACTAGTGAGAGTGCTTATGAATTAAGTATGGGGAAAGTTGAATTTGGAAATATTTGGTTTGAGAATTGAATATGTTAGAATTTTCTGAAAATGAAAAAAAAATATACATACATATATATATATATATATATATATATATATATATATATATATATATAGGACATGATTCATGCATCCAATAATTTAATCATATGCATTGAGAAAAAAATAAAAGAAAAAAAAATATATATATATATTAAAAAAAGTGAGAAAAAGAAAAGAAAAAGAGCAATTAAGCAAAAAGGGGACAAAATGCCCCAAAGTAAGTGGTGAAAGCAATGCATATGTATTGTACTTGAAATTAGAATGCACGAATATGTGGAAAACATGGTTAATGGATAGTTAGATGTGATATTATGATTACATGGATTGTCTAAAGTTAGGTGGAAAGCTTAAGTTAATTAAGGATTTAGATTTTAGTCCACTTGGCCAAATACAATCCTACCTTGACCCTAACCCCATTACAACCCTTAAAAGACCTCTTGATATGTGTATCTGTGCATTAAAATTATGTTGATTGTTAGATGAAGAGCAAGCCTTAGAAAGCAAGGTTAGTAGAGAATTGAGAGAATCGAACCTTAAACACTTGAGTGATTAGAGTGTATACACTACCAGTGAGGGTTCGATGCACAATTCCTTGTTCCCTGTTTTCATGAGCTATTTTATTCTTGCAAGTCTATTTGTACTTCATTTTTATGATTTAAATTAGTGAAATCCAGTTCATATTTGTTCTTGGAGGATTTATTTATTTTTAACCAAGTAGGTAGAAACATTTTGCATGTAGTTGCAATCATATAGATAGGTTGCATTTCATATTAATCTACCATTCCTCTTCATCTTTATAGCTTCTCTTGAGCTTAGCATGAGGACATGCTAATGTTTAAGTGTGGGGAGGTTGATAAACCACTATTTTATGGTTTATCTTGTGCTCAATTGAGTGGTTTTTATCAACTCTTTACCCACTTATTCATACTATTTGCATGGTTTTACATTCTCCTTCCCGATTTTGTGCTATGATTGAAAACATGCTTCTTTGATCTTATAATTGCTAATATTAATCCTCTCTTATTACCATTAGATGCCTTGATACGTGTGTTAAGTGTTTTCAGAGATTATAGGGCAGGAATGACTTAGAGGATAGAAAAGAAGCATGCAAAAGTGGAAGGAATACAAGAAGTTGGAGAAATTACTAAGCTGTCCAGCCTGACCTCTTCGTACTCAAACGGCTATAACTTTAGCTACAGAGGTCCAAATGATGCGTTTCTAGTTGCGTTGGAAAGTTAACGTTCGGGGCTTCGATTTGATGTATAATATACTATAGTTGCTCTGATGCTAGGTGACGCGAACGCGTCGTCGACGCAGATGCATTGCAGTGGCGAAAAACCAGCGTGGCAAATTTCTTCTCCAGCGATTTCTGGGCTGTTTCTGACCCAGTTCTCGGCCCAGAAAACACAGATTAGAGGCTATAAAGTGGGGGAATGCATCCGTACATGGATATGCTCTCATATTTACAATTTTAAGATTTAGATGTAGTTTTTAGAGAGAGAGGTTCTCTCCTCTCTCTTAGGATTAGGATTTAGGATTTCTCTTAGTTTTAGGAGCGACTCTCAATAACAGATTCTTTATTTTTATTTATTTTCCCAATTTAATTTATGAACTTTTCCATGTTATGATTTGAATATTTTATTTAATATAATTTGAGGTATTTCAGACTTATGATTGTTCTCTTTAATTTATTAATGCTCTGTGTTTATCCAAGTTATTTTCATTCAAGTAGACTTTCTTCCCTTTTGGATTTGGTTGAATCATTGGAAACACTTGAGTTATCAAACTCATTGTTGATTGAAAATTGGAATTCTTCAAGAATTAATTCAAGTTCCAATAACTCTAGCCTTTTCCAAGGAAAGACTAGGACCTGAGGAATAAGAATTAATTCATCCATTTAACTTACCTTCATAGTTAGAGGTCAACAAAGTGGGAGAAAAATCCAATTCTCATTATAATTGATAAGGATAACCAGGATAGGACTTCCTGTTTTCATACCTTGCCAAGAGTTTATTTTATAGTTATTTATTTATTTTATTCTTCTTATGCAACATACTACTCCCTAATTTCTAAAACCCCTAATTTTACAAACTCATAACCAATAATAAGAACATACCTCCCTGCAATTCCTTGAGAAGACGACCCGAGATTTAAATACTCGGTTATCAATTTTAAAAGGGGTTTGTTACTTGTGACAACCAAAACGTTTGTATGAAAGGACTTTTGAAGGTTTAGAAACTATACTTGCAACGAGGATTTATCCGCAAATTTCTAGACCACGCAAAAGTTCCTCTCATCACGTGGCTAGGATTGAATGGGGTTGACGCGATCGCGTGATTGACGCGATCGCATGGAATAGGAAAAAGGATGAATGATGCGGTTGCGTGAGGCATGCAACCGCGTCGCTGGAAATTGTGCGAAACGCACAATTCCAGCGTCATTTCAGCACAACTCTCTGTCTCCATTGGGGTGCCATAATATCCACGCAACGCGAACGCGTCGCTCACGCTTACGCTTGGGATGAGTTTTTGTGCAAGTGTCGCATTCGCGTGATGGACGCAAACGCGTGAGCCGTTTGTGCTAAACGCACAACAGCCGCACGATTCCAGCCTAGATTTTTGGCCGTTGGATTTTTACGTCGATTTTCAGATCACGCGGCCGCGTGAATGACGCTGACGCGTGGGGGTGGTTTTCGCAACTGATGCGATCGCGTTAGCAATGCGGTCGCGTCGTACGCCTCCTTTTTTTTATATGCAATTATGCAGTTATGCACTTTGCAATGCTAATGCAAATGCTTACGAATAATATCCAGTTTCAATGAAAATAAAACAATATAAAAATAAATAAAATGAAATAAAATGGAAACAGGAACAATCATACCATGGTGGGTTGTCTCCCACCTAGCACTTTTAGTTAAAGTCCTTAAGTTGGACATTAGATGAGCTTCCTGTTATGGTGGCTTGTGCTTAAATTCATCCAAAAATTTCCACCAATGTTTGGAATGCCAACAGCCTCCGGGGTCCCAAACCAAGCATGTGAAGCTTTTGAGCAGCTTCAAACAGGTTCTCAGGCTCCCGGGGTGACGAATGTCAGAATAGATTCCAGAATCCCAAACCTTGCTTTTAAATCCACCTTTGTCTTGATCTATATGCTTCCATCCGGGCGGTTCAGAAATTGTATTCTCACCAGGGTGACCAAACGTCTTCCGAGACCCATTCAATTGAACTTGGTACCAATCCTTGCACTTCGAATTGAAGCGTGGAATCTTATTGAACCTTGTACACCAGCTCTGAGTACGAGCCATTTCCCTCTTACTCTTAAAGCCGCAGAGAGCTCTAAGCTGGCCATCTGTTTCAAGCAAACCATATTCAAGTGGAAAAGTAAAGATAAAGGTTAAGGATTGTACCCACTTGAAGCTTGTATTGGGTGGTAATGGCCTTGGGATGGGTGTTTCTAGTGGTTCTGTAAGTTCTACTCCCTTGTAATCTTCTGTGAATTCCTCCACTTCTTTGCAAAATTCTTCAGCTGCAACTGTGTCCTGATCAAAGTCTTCTATGTCTTCCTCATCACTTAAGTCATACTTTGGAGGTTAAGAGAAATCTACCTCGACGTCATCTTCGTATTCACTTGGGTAAGGTTCTGCAGGCTCAAGAAATTCAGTTGCGGATGTGAATTCGTGACTAGGAGAGCTTGATTCAAGATCGTCACTGCCCATGGAATCAACTTCTTGGTCTGTTCCGTCCGACTTTTCACAAGGCATATGTTGTGGAGGTTTTGCACTGTCCTCCTTGGCATCAATCTCGGACTTCTCAGCGGAATCTTCTATGGTTTTTGATTCCCATGGAGGTTCAGCATCTCCTAAATCTTCAACTACTTCCTCTTCTACAACTATCATGGCTTCCTCTACTTGTTCTAGTACAAAGCCATGCTCCTCATTGTCCACCGAGGTCTCTAGTGTCTCCTTCATGCTACGCTCTTCTTTTGATTCTCCACATGCAGCCATGGGAGTACCTTGAGTTCTCAGACGTCGGAAAGCTATTAAATTTACTACCTTAGTTACGGCAGTAGTGAGTTTCAGTACGCCCTTTTCTATCTTTGCTTGCCCTTGAAGAAGAACACGAAGTTTGTCATTCACTGGAGGCTGGGGTGGGTGTGAGGGTTCATTGGTTGGGGAAGAGGGTTCAAAATAAGAATGTGGTGGTTATTGGGAGTAATTGGATTGGGATTGTGGTGGATAAGGGTCATATGGTGCTGAATGGTGAAAAGGAGCTTGTGAGTGTGGTGGTTCGAAGCTATGTTGAGAGGATAGTCTGTAAGCACAGGGTGGGGCTTGTTGGTAGTTACAAGGTTGTCCACCATATCTATTAGCTTGGTATGCATTGTAAAGTGGTCCTTGTATGTGATACTGTGGAAGGTGTTGTTGCCTAAAGGGTTGATCAGATCCTCGTGGCTCCACCTATCTTTGATTGCTTAGACCTTGATGCATATTCCTGTTATAGCTTTCACTCCTTTCAACAATATTAGAACCAAACTCAAAGCAAGAGGGGTGAGAATTCATAGTAGCTAATAAAAATAAAAAGGGAAAAACAAAAACAAATAAACAAGTAAAAGAAAAATATTTACAATAACCAATAATAAGGCACACGTTTGCAAGTCCCCGACAACGGCGCCATTTTGAAGAGAGAACTTTTGCGAGGTCTAGAAATTCGCAGATAAATCCTCGTTGTAGGTATAGCTTCTAAACCAACAAAAGTCCTTTCTTACAAATGTTTTGGTTGTCACAAGTAACAAACCCCTTTAAAATTGATAACCGAGTATTTAAACCTCGGGTCGTCTTCTCAAGGAACTGCAGGGAGGTGTTCTTATTATTGGTTATGAGTTTTATAAATTGGGGGTTTTGAAAGTAAGGAACAAATAATTTAAATGGCGAGTAAAATAAATAAATAACTATAAAATAAACTCTTGGCAAGGTATGAGAATTTGGAAGTTCTATCCTAGTTATCCTTATCAATGGTGATGAGAATTGAGTTTTAATCCCACTTAGTTAGCCTTTACTAAAGCAAAGGAAGGTCAAGTGGACCAATTAGTTTGATCCTCGGGTCCTAGTCAATTCCTAAGAAAGAACTGGAGTTATTGAAGTTCAATTCAATTAGCAAAGACAATAATTATCAATCACGTTAAGTTTGATAACTCATGAGTTACCAATTACTTTACCAAAGCCAAAAGGGGAAAATCTAAATTATTAATATAAATAAAGGAAAGCAATCATAATTCTGAAATACCTCAAATAGCATTAATTGAGAGAATCATATGTAACATGGAAGAGTTCATAAATTAAATTGAGAAAATAATTAAAAAGGAACATTGAACCTGATAAAAAGAGACAATCATGAAGGCGAGAAAAAATCCTAATTTCTAATCCTAAGAGAGAGAGGAGAGAACCTCTCTCTAAAAACTACATCTAAATCATGAAAAGTGCATAATTAGAGAGCTTTTTTTTGAATGGATGCATTCCCCCACTTTATAACCTCTAATCTGTGCCTTCTGGACTTGGATCTGAGCCAAAAAGGAATTCAGAAATCGTTGGGAGCGTTTTCTGTAATTTCTGGTGCGTGGCGTCTGTCACGCGTCCACGTGGGTCACGCGGTCGCGTCATCTGGAGTTTTCCTTATCACGCGTTTGCTTCGGTCATGCGTCCGCATCATCTGTGTTCTGCTTAAGGCGCACGTCCGCGTCAGTCACGCGTTCGCGTCGCTACCAGTTTCTTCAAAAACTCCATTTTGTGCTTTCCTTCCATTTTTGTATGTTTCCTTTCCATCCTTTAAGTCATTCCTGCCTTAGAAGATTTGAAACTACTCAACACACAAATCACGACATCGAATGGTAATAAAGGGTAATTAAAATAGTTATTTTTAAAGCATAGGAAACATGTTTTACACATATATCACATAATAAGGAAGGAAAAGTAAAACCATGAAATTTACATGAATAAGTGGGTGAAGGGTTGAATAAATCACTTAAATTGAGCACAATATATATCATAAAATATGGGTTTATCATAGAAACATGAGTAAAAGAGCCGAAAAGAATTATAAACTTAAGAATTATGTCTATGAAAAATGTATGATGCACTATATATATGCAATTTAGTCAAAAGTGAGTTAAAAAGTATAAATAACAAAAAAAAACTTAAAAATATGAACATAGTAGACTTAGGGATAAAAATATAATTATATAAAAATTTGGACTAAAAATATAATTAGGATAAAGTTTCGGACATTAATAATTTAGTAAAGTTTAGGAGTAAAATTATACATATATAAAAGTAATAAGATAAGAATAAAAGAATAGGGGGTACAATGATAATTTAGGCTAATAAAAGATACAATAGTCATTAAAAAATATTGAGGATAAAATAGTAATTTAAAAAATTTAAGATAAAATATTATTTTAATAAAAGATAAAACTAAATGAGTAATTATGTATATTTGGGTAAAATATTAAATTAAAATAGTAAAGATAGTGTTCCGAGGGTTACCTGAAACTGGAGGTCGATCTCGGTTGAGATCTTCTGTGCTGGTCGGAGCTGTTGTGTCCGACTTGTTGATGGCGGTCGGAGCTGCCGCGCCCGACTTGTTGGACTGGCTGCACTGCTGATCCTTGTTCACCGGAGGGTGGGGGTACCTGCAAGAGACTCCGATGCTTAAGTTAGCACGAGTATTAAGCAGGTTTTATGTAGAATCAGAGTATGAGTTATACCTGGGTGCTCCAGTGTATTTATAGTGGTTGTAGAGTGACCTTTCTAGATAAGATAAGTTAGTTATCTTATCTTATCTTTATCTTTGAGTTGAGGTCAGCTTATCTTCAAGGGAACCGCTCTTATCTCTATAGGCTTGGACGGCCTTTAGATTTAGGTCGTGTTCCTCTGTTTGGGCCTTCTTGGGCCTTCCTGTCGATTTGGCCGAGCTCTTTTTGAGAAGAGGTCAGATAGTCTGACCTAAAGAGGTCGGTCGCTTTGTCGCCGATCATCCCGGGTCGGCTAGCTCGACCCGGGGTATGAACAGTGCCCCTGCTTGAGCTCGGTCTTTCTTGTTGAGGTCGAATCCTTGGCTTCGGTCCTTTTTAGTGAAGCTAAACTCAAGCATTTTGTCAATTCCTTTCTTTGTAGAGTCTTTTTGAATGTGGAACGTTTCTTCTTTCGCTTCTTCTGAAAGCGCGTGCTTTTGCCTTTAATATTTTGACTTTTTGGGAATACGCGAAGCTTTAAATACCTTCATTAATTGGTTTTAATTGCCCGTTTCCCTTGGTTTTTATTTTGAATCTTTCGATCAAAAAACGGTTTCTCTCCTTCGTAACTTCTTCCTTCACTCTCTCACTTTCTGTTTTCATCCGCATTGCTCTGCCTTTCCTTGCGTGATAGCGTCATTTGGCGATTCTTTGGGTTGATTCCATTTTCCCGTCTTCAGTTTTTTGCAGCTTCTTTTTTGTTCCAGGTTGGTTTTCTCCTTCCCTTTCTTCTGCGTCATTTTCCTGTCTGATTTAGAGAAAGCCTGATTTGGAGAAAGTTTGAATTTTTCTGTATTACTGTGCCTCATTGTTGTGTATTCTGGGATTTCTTCGTCTTTTTGTGTGATTTCTTTGACTTTCTCTGCTGCTTGATGTCTTTAGAGTTTTGCATGTTGTCGTCGCTTCCACTTGTGCTTTTGATGATTGTATTTGAAATGATGATTTTTGTTTCTGAAAAAAGGTTGTGTCTTTGACGATTTTCCTGCTTTCAGCTTTTTTTCTATGCCCTTTTGTTTGGTGAAACTGTAGAAAGATAGTGGCTTTTTGTGTTTTTGCTTCCTTTGCGGTTATTTGAGACTTTTGTAAGCTGTAGGAATTTCCTAAAACCTTGCCTTGTTTCTGCCTCCAAAGGATGCCCCAGGACTTTAGTTTTGAGTCTTGGGATTTTCCTTTCCTATGTGTTTGCCTGTGTCATTTTTGTCGAGTTGTTTTGCCCCTCGTCCGAGATGTTTTTTAGTAATCCAATCTTCTTTTCTTAGGATTAGTCGGCGTCATGTCTTCTCGCAATAACATTGTAGAGGTGTCCTCCAAAGTTTCTGAGGGGATGTCTGATTGGCTGGACTCCCTTGTCCTAATGTGTGTCTCTGTCGTGGATGCTGAATTTTGTGTAGAACTGAGGAAGCGTCATAGGATTTGTAGTGGCAGTGCCCGGGAGAGGGATTATGAACTCGTAGCTCCTGATTCCGATGAGAGGGCTTGCTTTTCTACTTTCGTCGAGGGGGAGCGTCCCTTCTTTTACGCTTATGAATACTTCTTCAGCCAGTTAGACGTTACTTTTCCTTTTACTGCTTTTGAAACTAACCTGTTGTGGTCATGTAACATTGCTCCATCCCAGCTTCATCCGAATTCCTAGGGTTTTATCAAAATATTTCAACTGCTTTACCAAGAGTTAGGCATAGCACCTTCTGAAACTCTTTTCCTTTATCTTTTCGTCTCGGCCAAGCTCGGAGGTTCCTCCAAAAAGAAAGCTTCCTGGGTTTCTTTCAGGTCGGCCCAGGGGCATAAAGTTTTTGCCATATATGATGAGTCTTTTAAAGATTTTAAGAACTATTTCTTCCGCGTCCGTGCTGTTGAGGGGATCTGCCCCTTTT
The DNA here is from genome assembly GCF_003086295.3 of Arachis hypogaea. Lineage (NCBI taxonomy): Eukaryota > Viridiplantae > Streptophyta > Magnoliopsida > Fabales > Fabaceae > Arachis > Arachis hypogaea. The sequence goes on along the minus strand of NC_092054.1, from coordinate 40,698,897 downwards.
TTCTTGATGAAAATGATGAGCCTGCTTTTCCTCTAGAGTGGCAAAAGAATGTGAGAGTGCCACGTTATACCTGGGAGATGCTTAATGAGGTTGAGCGGGCTTTTGTGGTTGTTCTTGAGGATTTGTGGGGAAACCATCCCATCTGGATACAAAAAGATTCTTGAGTGATCCGTCTTTGGTTCGAACTGCTTTGGGTACTGTCTGATTTGTTTTTATTCTTGCTTTATGAGCTTTTCTTTTCTTGTGTTGTAACTTGCCGTTATGGTTGATTCTGTTCTTTCAGAGATATCGAAAAATAATGATTCCATGAAGGCCTATAAGAAGGCGAAGAAGGCTGCTGCTGCTCAAAACATCTCGCCCAAGGTGGCCGGGGAGGGGTCTTCCCAAGTGCAAGTGAAGCCGCCCGTGCCGAGTTCTCCTGGGCCGAGGAAAGTGATCCCAACTCCTCGGGTTCGTCTGGCCGAGCCTCCACAGTCTTCAGCTGCTACTTCTGGTGCTCCTCCCAATAAGAAACAAAAAACAACTGAGGTCTTCAACCTTGACGCCCCTGATTTTAATGCAATCAAATTTGTAGATCAGCAGATTGGTCCCTACGGTAGCCTCCCCATGGATGATGTGTCAATCCTTCGCCATCTGAATTTTATGACCCGAAACAGTGTTAAAATGGCATACATGGGGGCTGCCTTGTACCGAACTGCTCAGAATCTTCCTCTCCATGCCACTAAGGAATTTATGGAGGAGGCTAAACAGGAGTTCGACCGGATGAAGGGCCTGAAGGAGGAGCTTGAGGTAAAGGTAGCCAAGTTGGAGAAGGATCTGGAGAATGAGAAGGCGAGTTCCCTCTCTCTGGTGGCTTCGGTGAGGCTGGCCGAGGATACGGCTATGAGACATAAGGACAGTTATGTGACATCTTATCGGGAGGTGGTGCGCCTGAGGGAGGAGTTGGAGAATGCCCGAGCTGATTACTCTGAGCTCCAAGGTCATCTCGTTAGCAGTGTGACTGCTACTTACAAGAACCTGAAGGAGCAGGTTCGGATTATTGCTCCCGAGGCTGACCTCACTCTCTTTAGCCTGGAGAATGTCGTCAGGGATGGTAAGGTTGTCCCTGATGATGAGGATGATGATGATGTTGAACTTCTCCCTGTTCCTTCTGCCAAGGTGTCGGCTTCTACTGTTCCTCCTGCTGAGGTCGGCCCTCATGTTTCTGATCCTGACTGCCAGATCTTAAACCGGGACGATGGTACTGTGGATGCTGTTCCTCTCCAGGCTCGCCCTCCTTCTCCTGATACTATTAAAAAGTCTTCTGATCTGTAGTTTTTGGATATCTGTGTAGTTGGCCCGGCTTGTGGGCTTTAAATTTTTATTATGTGGTTGGTATCCTTTGATGACACCCTTTTTGGTTGCTTTTAGCAACCCATTAAAACAAACGCAATTGAGTAGCTTCTAAGCTTTTTTGGGTCTGACCCTGAAGCTTGGTATTTTATGTCATGCTTGCTTACACTTCTTTATACGCTTTGAGAATGTTGAGGCCTTGTTGCTCAGCCTTTTTGAGCTGTTTTTAAGTATCAATCCATGACCGGCTTCTCTTATGTTATCCTTTTCCAAGTTTATTTGTAGTTGACCGATGCTATCATATCGATCTTTTGCATAATTTGCTTGAGAGGTCTTTTCGGTCTTCTTTCGTCTTGTCTGTGGTGTCTCCTTTTTGGTTGAGGTAGGACGACTTTCGTTCGACAACTCTTAGTGTTCCTGGCGAAGCCTTTTTAGTTAGTCTTGAACAATTTCGTTAGCCTTGTCGGGTGGCTTATTGGGTAAAGCTATGTCCCTTTTAGCGCTTGTTTCTTTTTGGTCTGACTTTCTTGCCGGTCCTTCTTTAGCTTTCTTTGGTCCGATTTCTCTTGTCGGTCCAAGTAGTAGTTTTGTTGGTCTGACTTCTCTTGTCGGTCCAAGCTGTAGTTTTCGTTGGTTCGACTTCTCCTGTCGGTTGTCGGTCCAAGCTGTAGCTTTCGTTGGTCCGACTTCTCCTGTCGGTCCAAGCTGTAGCTTTCGTTGGTCCGACTTCTCTTGTTGGTCCAAGCTGTAGTTTTCATTGGTCCGACTTCTCCTGTCGGTCTAAGCTACAGCTTTCGTTTTTAAGTTATTCCTAGTAATCCTCTTTTTTGGACCTTTATCAGGTCTCTTTCAGGGATTGCTTTTATAACTTTCTTTTGTAGGAGATCGACTTCGTTAGGTCGATCTCTTCTAAGTTATTTTGTAATCCTCTTTTTTGGACCTTTGTCAGGTCTCTTTCAGGGATTACTTTTATAACTTGTTTGTAGGAGGTCGACTTCTTTGCGTCGTCCTCTTTCTAAGTTATTTTTGTAGTCCTTTTTTTTGGACCTTTGTCAGGTTTCTTTCAGGGACTACTTTCATAACTTTTTTCATTTTGGGCTGACTTTGTCATGTCGGGCCCTTCTAAGTTAAAGCAATCCTCTTTAATAGGGTTGGTCAGACCTCTTTCCAGGGTTTACTTATAACTTAGGTTGACTTGGTCCGACTTCTTAACGTCGGCCAGTCTTTAAGTTATTATTTTAGCAATCCATAAGACCTCGTCAGGTTCTTTTTTGGATCACTTTCGATAACTTCTTACATTATTCTGTGTTCATCTTTGCCGATTTGTAGAAAATGGTTGTCATTTCTAGATCGTCTTTTGGGTGAATCGCGTTTTCACCTTTATCGGACGGTTTATCTTTATCGTGATCGTGCAGTGAAATTGTTTTTCACTTTCCGCCGATCTGTTGCTTTATAATCGGACGATGAATGCTTCAGATTAATGCGTCTTGAGATCTTGTATAATATCTAGAAAATATATTTTATTCAAAGGAAAGTACAAATATATACATGTGGAAATTTTTCATCCCTTTAAGTCGGATAGTGTCTGGGTCTCAACTTGGTGCCTTGTTAAAAAACCTTTTCAGGAAAAAGAGTGCATCCAATAATGAGATCTTTTACCTTTTCTAACTGTAGTACCTTCTTAGGTTGCAGGCGTGCCATGATCTGGGAAGCTCTCATCCATCGAGTTCGGACAGTCTGTAGTAGCCCTTCCCAAGTACTTCTACGACTCGGTAGGGTCCTTTCCAGTTTGCTGCCAGCTTTCCTTCTCCTGGTCGAGTTGTTCCGATATCATTTCGGATTAGGATGAGGTCATTCTCCGTGAAACTTCTCGGCACTACCCTTTGATTATATCTGGAAGCCATTCGACGCTTTAGTGCTTCTTCCCTGATCCGAGCTTTTTCTTGGATTTCAGGTAGTAGGTCAAGCTCTTCCCTCTGAAGTTGGGAGTTTGCTCCCTCATTGTAATGAACCACTCTAGGCGATCCTTCCTCGATCTCTACTGGGATCATTGCTTCTATTCCATATGCTAACCGGAATGGGGATTCCTTCGTGGTGGAATGTGGCATCGTTCGATATGCCCATAGGACCTGTGGAAGCTCCTTTGCCCAAGCTCCCTTTGCATCTTGTAATCTCCGTTTTAACCCGGCCAAATATGACTTTGTTGGCAGCTTTGGCCTGTCCATTGGCTTGTGGGTGTTCAACGGAGGTGTACTGGTGCTTTATATTCAAGTTGGCTACTAGTTTTCTGAAGCCTGCATCTGTGAATTGAGTGCCATTGTCTGTGGTTATTGAATATGGAACCCCGAACCTTGTGACAATGTTCCTGTATAGGAATTTCCGGCTTCTTTGAGCGGTGGCGTTGGCTAGGGGCTCTGCCTCAATCCATTTTGTAAAATAGTCTACTCCGACTATGAGGAATTTTACTTGTCCTGATCCCTGGGGAAAGGGTCCGAGAAGATCAAGTCCCCATTTTGCAAACGGCCAAGGCGAAGTCACGCTGATGAGCTCTTCTGGCGGGGTGATGTGAAAGTTAGCATGTTTCTGACATGGTGGACATGTCTTTACAAATTCTGTAGCTTCTTTCTGTAGAGTTGGCCAATAAAACCCCGCCCAGAGTACTTTTTTGGCGAGAGCCCGTAATCCGAGATGATTGCCGCAAATGCCGTCGTGTACTTCTTCTAGCACTTCCCTTGTGTTGGAGGTCGGCACGCATTTTAGTAATGGTATTGAGATTCTTCTTTTGTATAGGATGTTGTTTATGGTGGTGTAGTACTGTGCCTCCCTTTTTAACCTCTTTTCCTCCTTTTCTTCTGTGGGGAGTGTTCCTGCTTTGAGGTAGTTGATTATGGGGGTCATCCATCCTTGGTCCTGACTTGTTATGGCCAGGACTTTTTCCTCTTCCGAGATTGACGGGTTCTGTAGCATTTTCTGTATGAGGCTTCTATTATTGCCTCCTGGTTTGGTGCTGGCTAGTTTCGAGAGTGCATCAGCTCGGGCATTTTGTTCGCGGGGTATGTGGCAGATCTTATATTCCTCGAGCTGTCCGAGCTGTTCCTTGGTTTTATCCAAATACTTTTTCATGGTAGGGTCTTTGGCTTGATAGCTCCCTGTTATCTGTGAGGTGACTACTTGTGAATCGCTGTAAATGTTGAGTTTCTGAGCTCCAACCTCATTAGCCAGCTTCAAACCAGCTAATAATGCTTCATATTCTGCCTGGTTATTTGAGGCTGGGAACCCGAACTTGAGGGAGAGCTCAACTTGGGTTCCTTGATTGCTTTCTATTATCACGCTTGCGCCGCTTCCAGTTTTATTTGAAGAACTGTCCACATAGAGATTCTATTCTATGGGGGTTTCCAGGGCATCTATGAATTCTACGATGAAGTCAGCCAGATGGCCGTTCGAGGTTCGTACTAGAGGTCGACCTCTGATAACTCTATTGCCCATTGTAAAATTTTGCCTGCTAAATCTGTTTTCTACAATATTTCTTTTATGGGCTGGTTAGTTCGGACCTTAATGGTGTGAGCCTGGAAGTACGGGCAAAGTCGTCGAGATGTTAGAATGAGGGTGTAGGCAAACTTTTCTATTTTCTGGTAGTTCAGCTCGGATCCTTGTAGCACTTTGCTTATGAAGTAGACGGGTTGTTACCCACTTTCGTCTTCTCTGACTAGTGCTGAGGCTATTGCCCAGCTTCCTACTGCGAGATACAATATGAGCGGTTCTCCTTTTCGTGGTCGAGATAGGGTAGGCGGCCGTCCTAAAAATTCCTTGAAGTCTTAGAAGGCTTGTTCACATTCTGTCGTCCATTCGAATTGCTTTCCCTTCCTTAAAGTGGCATAGAAGGGGAGAGACCTTATCACTGCTCCTACTAAGAATCTGGATAGGGCGGCCAATCTCCCGTTGAGTTTCTGTACTTCTTTGACACAGGTGGGGCTCTTCGTGTTGAGTATAGCTTGACATTTATTCGGGTTTGCTTCAATTCCTCTTTGTGTGAGCATGAACCCTAGGAATTTGCCTGCTTCTACTGCAAAGGTGCATTTTGCGGGATTGAGTCACATGTCATGCTTCCTTATAGTGTCGAACACTTGAGCCAGGTCGGACAATAATGTATCTTCGCTTTGTATCTTTATCAACATGTCTTCCACATAGACTTCCATGATTTTTCCGATGTGATCTGAGAAGACTTTATTCATTAGCCTTTGATAAGTAGCTCCTGCGTTCTTGAGACCGAAAGGCATCACGATGTAGCAGTAATTTGCTTTCGGTGTTAAGAACGAGGTCTTTTCTTGATCTGGTGGATACATGGGGATTTGGTTATATCCCGAGTATGTGTCCATAAATGAGAGGTATCTATATCCGGAGGAAGCATCTACCAGAGCATCGATACTTGGGAGTGGATATGAATCTTTTGGGCAGGCTTTATTGAGATCGGTGTAATCGGTCCACATTCGCCACTTCCCATTTGATTTTTTCACCAAGACGACGTTGGCTAGCCATAGTGGGTATTTGACTTCTCTTATGAATACTGCCTCTAGTAGTGCTTGTACTTGTTCTTCCACCACTTGGGATCGCTCTGTCCCAAGTTTTCTTCGTCTTTGTTGCACCGGCCGAGATCCTGGGTAGACCGCTAACTTGTGACACATTAGCTTAGGGTCTATGCCTGGCATGTCTGCGGCTTTCCATGCGAAGAGATCAACATTATCTCGTAAGAATTGTATCAGTAATTCTTTTGAGTCTCCTCTTAGGATCGTCCCGATATTAGTTGTTTTATCCGAGGTGTCTTCGATCTGAATCTTCTCTATCTCACCTTCTGGTTGTGTGTAGCGATACGTATCCCAGTGGTTGTACCGGGGTATCTCCTAGTCCGAACAGACTGTTCGGGTATGCTCTAAGCTCCTTTTCGTCTAAGCCGAGTTTGTCGAAGGCTGTTTTGAATAAGATGTTGGCCAAACTCCCTTGGTCTACTAATGTGCGGTGTAGATTGGTGTTTGCCAGTATGATAGTGATGACCATGGGATCGTCGTGTCCCGAGATGATGCCGGATGCGTCCTCTTTAGTGAATGTTATCGCAGGGATGTCAGGTGCTTCCTCCTTTCCCTCGACGTGATATACTTCTTTGAGATATCTTTTTCGAGATGATTTGGAGATCCTACCTCCTGCGAATCCACCGTGTATCATGTGGACGTGTCTTTCTGGTGTTCGAGGTGATCATTTAGCTCGTCCGTCATCTTCGTCCCTTCGTCTCTTTCTTTGGTCATCATCTCGGGTAGCCAGAAATCGATCTAATTTTCCATCTCTCACCAATTTTTCTATGATATTCTTTAAGTCGAAGCACTCGTTGGTGGAGTGCCCTCGGACTCGATGGTATTCACAATATTCCTTCCGGTTTCCTCTTCCCCTTTTGCCTTTGAGTGGCCGCGTTGGGGGGATTTTCTCTGTATGGCAGACTTCTTTGTATACGTCGATCAGGGATGCCCTAAGAGGAGTGTAATTATGGTATTTTTTGATTTTCTCTCCTTGTCGATCTTCTTTCCTTTTGGATTCCTTGTCTTTATCTCGGCAGGGGGCCCCAGATTTAGAGGTTTCTCCTAAACGAGCATTTTCTTCCATGTTGATATATTTTTCTGCTCGTTCCTGTACTTCGTCTAAGGAGGTCGGGTACTTTTTTGATATAGACTGGCTAAAAGGTCCCTCTCGTAGGCCGTTGATGAGTCCCATGATGGCGGCCTCTGTTGGTAAGCTTTGTATGTCCATGCATATTTTGTTGAATCTCTCCATGTAGTTGCGGAGGCTCTCCCGATCTCCTTGCTTGATCCCTAGTAAACTGGGGGCGTGTTTGGCCTTATCTTTCTGGATGGAGAATCTAGCCAGGAACTTTTTGGCCAGGTCGTCAAAGTTTGAGATGGACTTTGGAGGTAGGTTGTCGAACCATCTGATTGCTGTCTTCGTGAGAGTTGTTGGAAAAGCTTTGCAGCGAACGGCATCTAAGGCGTCGGTGAGGTACATTCTACTTCTGAAATTGCTGAGATAATGGTTGGGATCTGTGGTGCCATCATACAAAATCATATCCGGGAGCTTGAACTCTTTTGGAATTTTGGTTTTCATGATTTCCCTGGTGAATGGATCTTGTTCTTTGCGTGAATTTTCCTCAGGAGCGGTCCGAGGAGCTTTTGATTTGAGATCGGCTTCTAATTGTTGTAGTTTTTCTTCCAATTCTCGACGTCGCCGTATCTCTCTTTGCAGATCCTTTCTGATCTCTCGTTGTTGTTGGGTTTCTTTCTCAAGTTGCTTTAAGCGATCTTGAAGCGCTTCTATTGCTCCCAGATTTGATGAGTTTTTGTCTCCGTTGGATTCCGGAGAATCCTTCAATGTAGTGTCCGCGTTCTTGTGCGGCGTCCTGTTTTCTAGATCTGAATCGTGGTCGTTGTCATGGCCATCCGCCATGGTTATGGGATGACTTCCAGGTTCCTCGGCAATGGCGCCAATGTTCCAAGGGTTACCTGAAACTGGAGGTCGATCTCGGTTGAGATCTTCTGTGCTGGTCGGAGCTGTTGTGTCTGACTTGTTGATGGCGGTCGGAGCCACCGCGCCTGACTTGTTGGACTGGCTGCACTGCTGATCCTTGGTCACCGGAGGGTGGGGGGTACCTGCAAGAGACTCCGATGCTTAAGTTAGCACGGGTATTAAGCAGGTTTTATGTAGAATCAGAGTATGAGTTATACCTGGGTGCTCCAGTGTATTTATAGTGGTTGTAGAGTGACCTTTCTAGATAAGATAAGTTAGTTATCTTATCTTATCTTTATCTTTGAGTTGAGGTCAGCTTATCTTCAAGGGAACCGCCCTTATCTCTATAGGCTTGGACGGCCTTTGGATTTGGGTCGTGTTCCTCTGTTTGGGCCTTCTTGGGCCTTCCTGTCGATTTGGCCAAGCTCTTTTTGAGAAGAGGTCGAATAGTCTGACCTGAAGAGGTCGGTCGCTTTGTCGCCGATCATCCCGGGTCGGATAGCTCGACCCGGGGTATGAACAGATAGAAACACTAAGAATAAAATAATCATTTGCGTAAAATATAAAATTAAAAGAGTAAAAGTAAAAATACTAAAGGTAAAATGATCATTTGGATAAAATATATGGCTAAAATAATAAAAATGGAAGCACTAAGATAAAATAATCATTTTAGAAAATCATGAGGTAAATTTAGTAAGAATTGAAAGCTAAAGGCTAAAACAATCATATCGTAAAATATTAAGGAGAAAAAGGTAATTATAAGAAAAGTAAACATAATGGTAATTCATTAAAAGATTAAGGACACAAATGTCACCTTAGAAAAGATTTAGAATGAGATTGTATCATACAAATAAGAAAAGGGCAAAACTAAAATTTATTAAAAGATTGAAGGTAGAAGAGTCCCACATTAAGAATGAAATAATGTGTTAAAAGTTTATCATTAGAGAAAGAGTTAGAAATCTTAAAACTTCAAAATGTATGCCCTTTTAGAATGTATGTCTGGTAAGGGTAGCACTTGCACCACTTTTGCCCAGTGTTTGGTTAAAATTGTTAGTGGGGACACCCACAAAATACATACTCTTTTCTCAACTATTAGTATACTATGGCATCAAGTTCTGCGACGACTGCATGTTGTCAGAATGTATGTGGCCTTATCCATTAGACCTGTATAAGAATGTATACAGTTGGAAAAATCATATTTGGGCTTAGTTCCGGTGATGTGTAATCTCATAGCCTGCTTAGGATAGACATGCATCATATTGGTTGTCACATATTCTCTGTAATCATATTCAGTGCATTCTTTTTGTGTTTGTGATTGTGTTATATGCTTGTTCTCGGTCTTTTTGTGTTCTAAGATTAATTTGTGCTAATTTATATTACTTCTACTTAATAGATAATGGTTTAGTTAAAAAGAAACTGGGACTAGGATAGATGAGCGGAAACTAAAATTTAAACCTAGGGTTAACATGACGATTCAAAATACTAGAGCTGTGCCCTAGGACCGATATAGGATTCGTCTCCTTTATTAGTACCCTGTTAAGAATCGTAGGTTCTCATCCTCTTCCCTTACTTTTCTTACAGGTAGAGTTGACAGTGACATATGCTGACACTAAGACTGACATTATTATCCAACTTCAAACTTCAAACTTATACTGACAAATGTCACCTTTTCCTTATTCTGAAATTATTATCCAACCTCAAATTTATTCGGTGCCGGAGCCTGAGATGTTGATAAACCACTATTTTATGGTTTATATTGTGCTTATTTATATGGTTTTATCAATTCTTTACCCACTTATTCATATGATTGGCGTGCATTTATATTTCCTTCCTAAAATTATTACATGATTGAATATTTGCTTCCTAAAGACTTTTAATTATGTATTTTAATTCTCTTTCATACCATTAGATGTCGTGATCTGTGTGTTAAGTGTTTCAGGCTTTATAGGGCATGAATCACTTGGAGATTGGAAAGGAAGCTTGCAAAAATGGAAGGAACACAAGAAATTGAGGAGATGACCAGCGAGAAGTGACGCGGACGCATGGCTCACGCGACTGCGCGGATTGGAACTGCACAAGTGACGCGGAGGCGTGGACGACGCGCACGCGTGGCAAGGCAAAACGCCGAATGACGCGTCTGCATGAATGACACGATCGCGTGACATGCGCGATCTGCAGAATCTGCAGAATTCGCTGGGGGCAATTTTTGGCCCTGTTTTGACCCAATTTTCGGCCCAGAAAAACATACTAGAGCCAAGGAACATGCAGAAACAAAAACAACAATTCATTACACACAATTCTCAGTTTTAGATCTAGTTTTACTCCTCCTCTAGGTTTTCTCTCTACACATTCATAGTTCTTAGGATTTTATTTTGATTGCTTTTCGTATTGGGATATTGAGAAGAGTTATTACCTCAGCAAGACTTCGTCATTCTAGTTTGTTTTCTTTATCTGTCTCTTACTCTTCCATGTCCTTTGTTTATTTAGAATTGTTACTGAATTATTTTTAGAGTTTATTAATACAAGAACAATCTTTATTTTCAGTTGATCCCTTTGATTATTGTTTATCATGTCTTTATATATTTTCCTTTCCTATGTTATGAATTCTACATTCACAATGAGCGAGTAGTTCCATAACTTGGATGGGAGTTGATTGAAAGGAAGATCTTGAGTTGGAATGCTTAAAAGAAAAATTATAATTGGGTTTATTGTTGGTTTGCCCTCTAGTCACTGACACTAATCCTTTTCAATTGAGCTGATTGGGACTTGTGAATAGAAATAGCTTTCCAACTTGTTTGACTTTCCCTTACCTAGTAAGGGATAACTAAACAGAACAACCCTCAATTATCAATTAATCTTGATAGTACTCCAACAAGAATAGGGCTTCTAACTAATCTACTCCCAGCCAAGGCTTTTATTTAAAATTACACAAATTCTCTAATTTAATTTCCTGTTATTCAACTCAAACCATTTTTTGAAAACATCTGATTAAAAAAATAGCACACCTTTTTGCAACTCGTTGGGAGACGACCTGAGACTCATACTCCTAGTATTTTAATTTAAATTTTGTGACAACCTTCTAAATTGATAAGCGGATTTCTGGTTGGTTAAGAACTGTACTTGCAATGTATCTCTTATATTAATTTCTTAACTCACCAATTTCTGCCACGTCAATTTTTGGCGCCGTTGCCAGGGAGTTGCAATAGAGTGCTAAAGTTATTAATTGGAATTTATTTATTTGCAATTTATTTTATTTTGCTACTATGAGCTGCATGTTTCTTTCGTTAGATGACGCGTTCACTTCCTGATCCAAGCTTGCCAGTATTCGATCCTGAGATTGAAAGAACTATTTCACGAATAAAGCAAGCCCGGCGTCGGTTAGTCCTCTCTGAGGGCGGATCTGAAATGTCACTTGAGGAAGAAACAGGCTCCCTTTCTGCTAATTCGGTTGATTTACGTGCAGGTGACATGGCAGCACCTAGGAGAATTACTATCCAGGAGGCTGGAGCCCCTGATTTTTCAATGCAACCGTTTCAAGCGCATCACCCAGCGGTGGCTACAGACTTTGAAATAAAGACTGCACTGCTCAATTTGATGCCCAAGTTTCATGGCTTACCTGCTCAAGAGCCTATCAAGCACCTTAGAGACTTCCAAGCAGCCTGTTCTACTGTCAGGCATGATGGTGCAGATGAAACTTCAATTTTGTTAAAATCCTTCCCATTCTCTCTTGAGAGAAAGGCGAGAGAATGCTACTACACTCAACCCGCAGCAACTGTATCCGACTGGGATACACTTAGAAGAGAATTTTTGGAAAAATTCTTTCCAGGTGAAGTTACTGATAAACTGAGAAAAGACATCTCTATGATTGTTCAGGATGAATCCGAGACTCTCTATGAATACTGGGAGCACTTCAACAACCTTCTGGAAGCATGCCCTAACCATATGATTGACAAGATAGTGTTGCTCAGCTACGTAACTCAGGGTATGAGGCCCCAAGATAAGACCACATTGGAAAGTGCTAGCAATGGGTCTATGAAAAAGTACAAGACCACTGATGAGGCATGGCAATTGATCAGCGACTTAGCTGAATCTACTCAGAATCACAGGCAGAAACAAGGCCGTTCAAAAGCTGTTGCAGAAGTATCCTTTAGCAGAGAGACTGCTGCTCTAACTCAGAGTATCTGTGAAATGACCAACTTACTGAAGCAGATGCAATTGAATCAACAACAAAGTTAGCAAGCTCAACCTTCTCCACCACAACAAAGCCAACAGTTAGTCCCACAGAGAGTTTGCAGAATATGTGCTGATTATAGCCATTATACTGATGAATGTCCGCAGCTCCAACAGAAAGATAACACCGTGGCAGCCACTCATAACTTCTATGACCGCCCCAACCAAGGGTACAATCAAGGTGGCAGTCACAGCCATGGATGGCAGGATAATTCTAACCAGAATTGGAGGGACAACAATAACAGAGGAGGCAGAGACAATCAGGGAAATCAGAGTGGAATAATAACAATAACAGGCAGCAGAACCAGAACCAAAACCAGCCATACAGAGCACCTCACCTGAGGCAATCCCAAGGACCACTGAATAACCAACAGCAGACCTCTCAGATCACTTATCCTTCTTCATCTGCTAATGATGAGTTACTACAATCTATTGATCGGAGACAATAGGCTATGGAAAATAACCTTAATTCTACTCTAAATGGTCTGAAATCTACCTTGCAAGCTCTTATCTCACAGATTGGATCAATGAATAACTCCAATAACTAGCCTTTGAGCTCCAGTGGAATCCCCTCTCAACCATTACCCAATCCAAAGAGTGGCATCAATGCCATCACCCTAAGGTCCGGAACCACACTGCAGGAGAGGAATCAGGAGGAGCCAAACCCACCAGAACACGCCTCAGCTGAAGAGGTAGTGGAAGTAGAAGATGTTGAAGAGGAAGAGGACATACAGGACATGGTTGATGAAGAAGAAGTTCAACCACGAGAAGAAGCACCAGAGGACGCTGAAGCTATGAAGGACACCATTCCCATTCCATTCCCACAACTTGCAAGGAAGCCCAGGAAGCAGCTGGAACCTGATCCCAAAATATTAGAAATATTCAAAAAGGTTGAGGTAACTGTTCCCCTTTTTGATGTTATTCAGCAAGTACCTAAGTACGCAAAGTTTCTAAAATATTTATGTATACATAAGGACAAAATTAATGAATTAGAAATTATTCCTTTAGGTAGTTCTATATCTGCTTTAATGGGAGGTATACCTGAAAAGTGTAGTGATCCAGGTCCATGTATGGTTAATTGTGTTATTGGTGGTGTGATATTTTCTGACTGCATGTCTGATTTAGGAGCATGTGTTAGTATAATGCGTTTGTCTATATATGATAATTTGAGGCTCCCTCCCTTAAAAAGGTCGACAGCTCGTTTTGTGTTAGCAGATAAAAGCATTATTACAGTGGCTGGAGTTGCTGAAGATGTATTAGTGGGCATTAAGGGGCTCACCTTTCCCATTGATTTTTATATCCTGGAGATGTCCCAAAATGACTCAGAAAAGCCATCATCAATCCTACTCGGAAGACCATTCCTGAAGACCTCAAAGTTCAAATTGGATGCTTTTTCAAGAACATACTCTTTTGAAATAGATGGCCGAGTAGTAATCTTCAATCTGAATGGAGCTATGAAGCATCCTCCGGAGGATCATTCTATCCTCCAGTGTGACATCATAGATGAAACCGTGGCTGAATTTCACCAGGAGGAATTTGAAGAGAGGTACATAGGACAATGTCCAAGTGTGGGGACATTCTCAGAGGACAATGAAAGTGCTTTACCATTGTTACCAGCTCCAGACACCCCAGAGCCTGACCATGAGCAGAAGTTAGAATTGAAACCCCTCCCTCCACACCTCAAATATGCTTACCTTGAGGACAAGCAGAAGTTCCCAGTTATCATTGCAAGGGAACTCACTTCTCAACAAGAAGAACAGTTACTTAGTGTGCTAAGGAGGCACAAAAGGCAATTGGTTGGATTTTGGCAGACATATTAGGCATCAACCCTAAAATTTGTGAGCATAGAATATTTTTAGAAGAGGGAGCAAAGCCTATCCGTCAACCCCAGAGAAGACTGAACCCCACTATCTTAGAGGTTGTCAAAAAGGAAGTGACCAGACTACTGGAGGCAGATATCATCTACCCCATCTCAAACAGTGAATGGGTAAGCCCAGTACAAGTGGTGCCCAAGAAGTCTGGAGTCACTACAGTGAAGAATGAGCATGGAGAGCTCATGGCAACCAGAGTTCAGAACACCTGGAGGGTCTGTATTGACTACAGACGCCTAAACCAAGCCACTCGTAAGGATCACTATCCTCTTCCATTCATTGATCAAATGCTGGATCGCCTGTCAGGTAAATCACATTATTATTTTTTAGATGGTTACACATGCTATTTCCAGATTCATATAGCTCCTGAAGATCAGGAAAAGACCACTTTTACATGTCCTTTTGGGACTTATGCTTACAAGAGAATGCCCTTTGGCTTGTGCAATGCACCAGCTACTTTCTAAAGGTGCACAATGAGTCTTTTCTCTGATCTTATTGAGGACTGTATGGAGGTTTTTATGGATGATTTTAGTGTATATGGTGACTCCTTTACTCTTTGCTTGGATAGTTTATCTAGAGTGTCAGATAGATGTGTCAATACAAACCTTGTATTGAATTTTGAAAAATATCACTTTATGGTTAAACAAGGGATTGTACTAGGACATGCTGTGTCTAATACTAGAATTTCTGTAGATCCAGCAAAGGTGGATGTTATTTCTAGTTTACCTTATCCCTCCTCTGTGAAGGAAGTCCGTTCGTTCCTTAGCCATGCAGGTTTTTATAGGAGATTCATTAAGGACTTCAGTAAGGTAGCTCTTCCCTTATCCAGACTACTGCAAAAAGATATTGAGTTCGAGATCAGTGAGGATTGCAAACAAGCGTTTGATAAGCTGAACACCGCCCTGACTCAAGCTCCAATTGTGAGAGGACCAGACTGGAGCCAGCCATTTGAAATAATGTGCGATGCTTCCAACCATGCAGTAGGTGTAGCACTGGCTCAGCATGAAGGTAAGGACCCCTTTGTAATTGCTTATACGTCTAAAACTTTAGATGCCGCTCAGTATAATTATACTACTACTGAGAAAGAGCTTCTTGCTATTGTTTTTTCTCTGGATAAATTCCGAGCCTATTTACTTGGTACGAAAGTAGTAGTGTACTCAGACCACGCAGCTCTAAAGTATCTATTAGCTAAAAAGGAATCCAAACCAAGGCTTATACGTTGGATACTGCTACTACAAGAATTTGATTTAGAAATTAAGGATAGGAGTGGTAACCAGAATCTAGTGGCAGACCACTTGAGTCGCCTTGAGCACATTAAGCATGACTCCACTCCTATAGCTGATAATTTCCCATTTGATAACCTGCAAGCAGTATCTGAGGTAGTTCCTTGGTATGCACCTGTAGCTAATTATCTAGTTGGCCGTACTTTTCCTCCAAACTTTACTAAGCATCAAAGAGACAAGCTGAAAAGTGAGTCTAAATATTATATATGGGATGACACATATTTATGGAGATGTGGCGCTGACCAGGTGATTAGACGGTGTGTGCCTTTAATCAGAATTCCAGTCCATTTTAGAGGTCTGCCACTCATCTGAGAGTGGAGGACATTTTGACCCTCAAAGAACAGCTAGAAAAATCCTAGACTGGAGTGGTGCTGGACTAGCGCTTGACGCACAGCCCTTACCACGCGAACGCGTGCCCCACGCGTCCGCGTCATATCCCAATATTGGCCACTCACACAATCGCGTGATCCACGCGATCGCGTGACCCAAAATTTGGCAAAATTAAGATTTCGAACAGAGAGTTGTGTGAGCGCGAGGCTGCTCTCGCGCCAGTAGCATAAACTGTGTCACGCGACCGCATGACCGACGCGACCGCGTCAATCCATCTAAGCGCAATTCGCGCGAACGCCTGACCCACGCGTCCGCGTCGCTTGCGCCGTACAGCTTACCCTAAATTGCCAAAATATCTTATCTTTCTTTTCCCCAAATCCTATTTTCTCTTTTCCTTCCTTATTTCTTCCTTCTTCCTTCTTCCTTCTTTCTCACTTTCTACTTTCTCACCACCATTAACAAGGTTTTTCTTTTCTTCTTCCTTCCTTACTTTTCCATTATCTTTCTTATTTTTATGTTTTCTTCTTTTCTTTTCTTTTAACTTGCATTATCCATGATTTTCTTTTTCTTTCTTTTTTCTCTTTTAATTGGTGTTAGAAATTTAATTGAGTCATTATTTCTCATTATATGCTTGTGGATTGTTGCAAAAATTGTTTGGCAATTATATATTACTTTTTTTAAAGGGTTGCTTGCATGTTCAAATTATTATTTTCAATAGTTTATTCATCATGCATGCTATGTGTTTATGAAAAAGCCCATATGGCATTATGCATTTTCTACATTATTCTATTCTACCATTCAATGCTTGCTTTTCATAAATTCTCTTTACTATTTTTTTAATTTAATTTAATTGCCAATACAAACGTGATGGTTAGTTTGTTACGAGTGATAACATATTTAACAAATTAAATGCTTGATCTATGCTACTCATGCCTTTGCCTGCATGCCAATAAATACCTTGCATTTAATTGTCTTCAAATGCACTTTCTATATTTCCATTGGTGAACTTTTCACATGTAGTCATGACCATGTGTTAACGACATCCTCTTTACCATGCATTGATTATCACTTATACCATCCTCTTCCTTGCTCTATCCCTTTGAATTCATGTTACTTTCTTTTTCTCTTTTCAGGATGGCCACCAAGAAAGGAAAAGAGAAAGCTACTCCCAAACCACCAGCAAGAAAAGGAACAAAAAGAGCATTAGTGGCAGAGCCTCCTTCAACTGCAGTCAAGCCCTCAACAAAAATAATTAAGAGGATTATAAAGGTTGATGAAAAAGAGAAAGCCTTCCCAGCAAAGGACACTGCGCGATTTCCCAATCGCTACTGTGAGTAGATGTTCCCTATCCTGGCAGAACAGAGCTACAACAACGAATACCTTCTTATCCTCCCGCCCAATATTGCTACCTTTGTTGAGCCGCAAATTGAACGAAGACAATGGGGTTTCCTCCAGAGACAGCCAAGGCAAGCTAATCTTTCTTGGGTAGTTGAGTTCTACTCTAATTTCCACCTGCCAACCCTGTAGTCTGTCTATGTACGTCAGAAGCAAGTCCCATTACAGAAGAGGCCATTCAACGAGCTCTAGATCTTCCCCCTGCTCCAGAAGGATTGGACGCCTTTCAAGAAGCCTCACTCAAGCGCCAGATGTACCAATTTGACTGGGACGCCGTTCTCAGAGTTATCACACTACCTGGCAGCAGATGGATCTACAGATACCACCGTTCCCGCCCTAAGGGAATATCGGCTTCAGCACTTACCTTGGAGGCTCGCATATGGGCACAGATCATGTCCCATTATGTCTTTCCGAGCACTCACGAATCTTCCTTCACTGCAGACATGGCCGTTCTACTATGGTGCATCCTTACAGACCAGCCTCTGACCCTACCAAGACACATCCAGAATGCCATGGGACACGTACAGATTGCGGGCAACTTACCTTTTCCCGCCTTGGTCTCAGATCTCGTCTCAGCAGCCGGAGTCTCCTACAGAGCTGGGGACACCAAAGCCATGCTTCCACGGGATGATCAATACGTCCCTAACGGGAAATATATTAGACTCCCAGCAGCCACTACTAGCCAGCCTACAGAACCGGCTGAGGACATCCCTCCATCAGCACCACAAGCACCTACAACAAACCAACTGCTCCATCAGATACTTGAAAAGTTGGATCGGCAGGAACAGAAAGCTAAGATGAGAGAGTGCCGTAACAAGCGCCGATTCACATACCTTAAGGAGCTTATTATGGGAAAATTTAAGGACTCAGACACTCCGAACTCTACTTCCTTTACCAGCACAGGGAGCCATGACGGTCCCGACTGTGGAGATACTGCTACCAGCCCACCCTTATTCCAGACAGATGGCACCGAGGACGGTGCAAAGCCTTAAGTGTGTGGAGGTCGGTTAGTACCTGACTTTCGGAGGTAATTTCTCTTCCCTAACACCAACAAATTAGGATATTTAGTTAGTTTTTCTTTTGTAGAATAGGATAAATTGCATAGTAATAGATTAGTTGCATGCATGTTCTACTTGATTGAAAAGACAATAAGTTTCTTCTAAGACCCTATCTTTAGAATAAAATTTCACTAATTTTAATCAAAACTTTTATGTTAAAATTGCTTGAAGTTGTATTTGGAACATGATTTTTGAGCTAAAGAACACACAACTTGTGAGATTTGAGCCCAAATGCATGGTTACATTATTTAACCATAATTATTTTATTCTTGTGTGTTTACTTCTCTATGATTGTAATCTACATTTTGTTTCATCCTATATGTCCAATGTTTAATATATTTATATGTTTGCATATGATTGAGGCCATTACTTGTTTAAACTCACTTATCCAAATTAAGCCTACCCTTTCAATTACCTTTGTTAGCCACTTTGAGCCTTTAAATCCCATTTGTTCTGTATTTTACCACATTACTAGCCTTAAGCGGAAAAACAATTTTATACCCTAATTGAATCTTTGATTAGCTTAAGATAGAATTGTGTGTGTTAATTAAGTATGGGAACAAAAGATAATAAGGGAATGTGTCATGATAATACAATGGGAATTTGGGTACCTACTCATGTGAAACTATAAGAATTAAAAATCTACGTGCATTGATTAGCTATGTTTATTTTTAGTTTATGTTGAAAAAAAATCCAAATTATTCAATAAATAATTAAGGGGACAAAATTACCCCAATGCTAAGTTAAGAATTCAAAGATCAATGCATGTATGATAAAATTAAAATAAAAAGTTGATACATGAGTATGGAATGTGAAAGAAAAGTTTTGGGTAGCTGGGTGTGAATTTTAAGTTATATAGAATATATATATGTTGGGTTGAAGCTTGGGTTAATTAAAGATTCAATTTATAAGCTTACTTAGCCATATATGTATCCTTACCCTTACCTTGGCCCCATTACAACCTTGAAAAGACCTTATGATGTTTGCATTAATATATTAAATGTTGTTGATTGGTTAGGTGAAGAACAAAAATTAGAAAGCATTATTAGAGAAGGATAGAGTGATTGCCCTATACACTAGAGAGATTAGAGTGTACATACATCATCAGTGAGGGTTCAATGCTTAAATTCTATGTTCCCTGCTTTCATGAGCTACCTTCTTGCATTTTTTATCTATTCTTACTGTATAAGAATTGAATTAGTGGAGTTTGATTTGTGATTGTCTTGAAAAACCTATTTACTTTTGATCAAGTAGACAAGAATCATATAGTTGCATTCATATATATAGGTTGCATTGCATTTACATGAGTTTTACATGTTCTTACTCATTTATTTTATCTCCTTCAACTAAGCATGAGAACATGCTAATGTTTAAGTGTGGGGAGGTTGATAAACCATTATTTTATGGTTTATATTGTGCTTAATTGTATGGTTTTATCAATTCTTTACCCACTTATTCATATGATTGGTATGCATTTATATTTCCTTCCTAAAATTATTACATGATTGAAAAATTTGCTTCCTAAAGACTTTTAATTATGTATTTTAATTCTCCTTCATTCCATTAGATGTCGTGATCTGTGTGTTAAGTGTTTCAGGCTTTATAGGGCATGAATGACTTGGAGATTGGAAAGGAAGCTTGCAAAAATAGAAGGAACACAAGAAATTGAGGAGATGACTAGCAAGAAGTGACGCGGAGGCATGGCTCACGCGACCGCGCGGATTGGAACTGCACAAGTGACGCGGAGGCGTGGATGACGCGCACGTGTGGCAAGGCAAAACGCCGAATGACGCGTCCGCATGAATGACGCGATCGCGTGACATGTGCGATCTGCAGAATCTGCAAAATTCGCTGGGGGCGATTTTGGACCCTGTTTTGACCCAATTTTTGGCCCAGAAAAGCAGACTAGAGTCAAGGAACATGCAGAAACAAAAACAACAATTCATTACACACAATTCTCAGTTTTAGATCTAGTTTTACTCCTCCTCTAGGTTTTATCTCTACACATTCATAGTTCTTAGGATTTTATTTTGATTGCTTTTCGCATTGGGATATTGAGAAGAGTTATTACCTCAGCAAGACTTCGTCATTCTAGTTTGTTTTCTTTACATGTCTCTTACTCTTCCATGTCCTTTGTTTATTTAGAATTATTACTGAATTATTTTTAGAGTTTATTAATACAAGAACTATCTTTATTTTCAATTGATCTCTTTGATTATTGTTTATCATGTCTTTATATATTTCCCTTTCCTATGTTATGAATTCTACATTCACAATGAGCGAGTAGTTCCATAACTTGGATGGGGGTTGATTGAAAGGAAGATCTTGAGTTGGAATGCTTAAAAGAAAAATTGTAATTGGGTTTATTGTTGGTTTGCCCTCTAGTCACTGACACTAATCCTTTTCAA
Source organism: Arachis hypogaea (assembly GCF_003086295.3). Taxonomy (NCBI): domain Eukaryota; kingdom Viridiplantae; phylum Streptophyta; class Magnoliopsida; order Fabales; family Fabaceae; genus Arachis; species Arachis hypogaea. The sequence continues at coordinate 40,678,447 of NC_092054.1, read as the reverse complement.
TTGAGCGGATTGGGACTTGTAAATAGAAATAGCTTTCCAACTTGTTTGACTTTTCCTTACCTAGTAAGGGATAACTAAACAAAAAACCCTCAATTATCAATTAATCTTGAAAGTACTCCAACAAGAATAGGGCTTTCAACTAATCTACTCCCAGCCAAGGCTTTTATTTAAAATTACACAAATTCTCTAATTTAATTTCCTGTTATTCAACTCAAACCATTTTTTGAAAATATCTGATTAAAAAAATAGCACACCTTTCTGCAACTCGTTGGGAGACGACCTGGGACTCATACTCCCAGTATTTTAATTTAAATTTTGTGACAACCTTCTAAACTGATAAGCGGATTTCTGGTTGGTTAAGAACTGTACTTGCAACGTATCTCTTATATTAATTTCTTAACTCACCAATTTCCGCCACGTCAGATGTCCCGGGTTGTCCAGTCTTATATTCCAAATCTAGAAATCCTTGCTTAGCCATAGCATTAAGATTGAGGATTGACAAGTGTTGAGGGTATTGTTGTGTGGCTCACTGGAATAGTCCCCCTATCCTCGTCACTATCAACACCAATCGTAGGCGGCTCCCCATCGTCGTCATGATCACCAAGTGCTTCTTCTCTTGGATCTGCCTCCATAGCATCGATGGAATCTCCAGCCACTTAAATATGTAATAATATTGCAAAAGCAATCTCACCAAATGTTTGACTATCTCCAATGTTGCACTCCACTTCACGATTCAAATCCAGGGTGAAAGAAGGGGATGACACCAATGCTGCAGCAGCTATACCTATAGGAGTTGAGCCTAGAAGATCCAATTGTGCCCATAAAATGAAAATTTGGAATCGATCCTCTAGAACTTCCAACCACATCTTGAAGCTTCTCATACAACTCTATAGTATGAATCTCCAAAAAGCTTATACGGCAATGAAATATTACTTGCAAGTCATTGTCACTCTATAACTCAAACAAATCGAACTTCACAAATCCTTGCCCAATTGCAATTAGGATCCTATATAATAATGACTCGCTCTCTTTTTTTCATATAACCTAGTTTTCTGTAAAATGTTATTCCGTAACTCTGCAAATGTCGTGGATAGCTTGATAAATACAGTAGATGGCTTCTTCTTGCCGATAAAATTGACACCCTCTCTAGTCTCTTTAATCTATCCCATTTCTTTACTCTACAACACTCCCACGCTAGTCCAAACTATTTACACTTTTGAAATATTTTCTCTTCAAACAAAAATCGTTGGCTTTTATTTGGTTTTCCCTTTTTCGTAACTAAGTCGTGGGTTAAAGCTGGTTTTAAGCTCCTGAGCATATAAATCATAGTACTTCTCCTTATATTATTTGTGCATGGGATTCTGGCCATAAATTATGGTGTTTAGGTGTGTTTTACTTTTCGTACATAAAAATCATAAAACCAAATAGTGGCCAACAATTCACTCTTTTTTTTAAGTTTAAATCGTAGTAATCTACTAGACTTTATATTTTTTCAAAAAACTTGTAAATATGCCATGATTTATATAAAAAGTGGGAGAGGCAAAATTATAGTGCATTCAATTTTAGGACAATTTAGTAGTATCCATCTTCAACTAGTTCAAATAAATTATCCATATTTATTCATTTTTTTTTCAAATAACAAATAAAGAAAAAAATAAAAAAAATAAAAAATAAAAAAATAAAAAAATAAAGAATACAAGCTAAGAATGGAAAAAGAAAGTTGGTATATATTGCAAAGTCCATGTTGGAGTCAAATTAGATCTTTAAGTAATAATAGCAATTT